>NC_086324.1:44097567-44312567 GCF_036172605.1 Pelobates fuscus
AATTTTACCAAATAGGACAAAATAATAACAGAGATTAATTTCAGTCTGCCTTGCTTTTCTGTATCTCAGCAGCTGTAATTCACAATGGCTGATGTCAAAAGGCAACTTCTCGCAAGATGCCAATTGACACCTATGGTATCTTCATGCACATATGAAAAAAAAAATATTTGTACTTACATGAATTCATAAGAATATAATGAAGATGTATCTTTGTCAGCCTAATTTGCCAGTAGTAGAAAATGGGAACGTGTGGTGCTGTGAGGGGAGAATGTCAGGTGAATATATTTCTGCCTACCCTTCCCTACAAATCTCCATCAGATATTACCTGGATCATAGACCCCATAAGAGGTAGAGCCACTATAAGATAATACAAAGATTGAACGTTCATAACATGAACACATACTGAAACGTCACTATTGACTGACCACTTTAAACCATTTTCTGAAATAGAGAACCATATCCAGATCAAAAGAAAAACATTTGCACATTGCTGTATGTCGCACAATTTCACACAATCTTTGTTTTACCAAAGAACTATGTGCACTTGATTCAGGCCTGAGCCATAAAGGACCAGAATGCACATTTGTATTTTCACTTGTCATCATGAAGTCCATACCTTTGGGCTGTGCTTCTCAATACTTTTCAGGATTTTTCCAGAAGCAACCTGCGATCAGTGCTGATAGACCAGATGTACATATGGCCATATTTCCTTGACGTTTCTGCTTTTTAAACTAGTTAACATGCGTTGCTCATTCTAAAATCATGTGTTTGGTTGAAAAACTTTGTTGCTGGTGGTGAATTGCACCATGAACCCAAATTGTAAAGAACTGGGAATCATTAAGTCATGTGCTTGACAGTAAAACTCAAAGGAGCTTAACCATTAAAAATATTTAATATGGGGGCATGGCCTGACCATCATGGTGCTCAGACACACATCCAGAGAGCTCCTGAAACATTAATGAACAATCTTATCTGTCCTGAAACTTAGACTCTTAAACCTGGGCTGGCACCATCACCTACCACTCCTGCACTTGCTGACTGGCCTGGGCACACTTCCTGTGGTCATTACAAGCAACGAGTTGATGCTTCTAGGGCCTGTCTTCCAATTGGCATTGACAGGAAACAGCTACATGCAAATTGTGCCCCGCCACCCCACCTATGGACCGGCAGGGGTGATCCCGGTGCACACCCTGGAAGTTCCCCGGACCTGAAGAAGTTTGGTGGCAAAGCTGCCGGCTTTGATACCTCTAACGGCAAGTCCAAAATGGCAGACGCCACGTGTAAACCCGACAGCCACAGAGGGACATCCTCTCCCCTGAGCAGCCTGGATGCTATCTTCAATGCCTTATGGTGGAAACTGAAAGCAAAGCTGCATGCACCTGCAGCAGGGTTTGCCCACACACCCCGAAGTCCATATCGCCTGACTGTGGTCAATAGGCAACTCCTGGAACTCAAGCACCGCGATTGAAATGGCGGAGGCCGCGCCGGCTGGGCTATGCGGAGGGCAAAGCGAAAGCAAACACTGAGCACATATAGACCCAGAGAGCGGTCAACTAAGCAGGAAACATGGAGATTGGTGACCCTGCAGCTGACCTATGGAGAAAGTGAATCTGTGAGATTGCCAAGCTTCCCTGTCAACACTTCAACGGCACTCCAGCTTCCAGCTTGGCAACACTACACCTCCTCTGGGGACTGTGACCTAACTGCTATGGGCATAAGCTGAGTAGAACCACAATGGTCTTGTCTCTTTTGCCCTGAATAACACTGTTACCTTCCCATGAAGCATCTAAATGTCATAATGTGATTGTCATTCTTTTCTTTTTTCTTTTATTCAGTCCATACAGCCTGATAGATCCAGTTAGCTATGTTGAACCTGCAGTGCAGGTTAGATAACTGGCATGTGGGCCTCATGGGTGTTCTACTATTATTTAAACTCTCCATGCCTAACATATCTCTATGTTCTTAATCTTATTACCAGCAAAACAGTTGAACATGCATGTTTAGCTAAATATATTTCCTTTTCTAAAAATGTTATGTGTTATATCTTGTACCTGTTGGGGCATTGCAGGCTAATCTGTCATAGAAACATAGACTGTGACGGCAGATAAGAACTATTCGGCCGATCTAGTCTGCCCAATTTTCTAAATACTTTCATTACAAATACTTATCTTATAGTTAGGATAGCCTTATGCCTATCCCATGCATGCTAAAATTTCTTTAGTACTGTGTTAAATAATAACAAAGTATTTAACCAGGAAAGGTACATTCAAATTACTCTGGTTTTCAAGTACATCCTGGGGATGTTACCTAAGCCCAACATCAGGGGTTGATACTATTACCCAATTTAATGGTACTCATTTTATCAACCTCAGATGAAAGGATGAGTTAAGCCTGCTGGGATTCAAACCTGCAACTCAAGGGTTGAACAGATTCTATTTATGATGCCCACTGAGCTATCTAAGCGTCATATTTTCATGCACAACAAAAATAAATAATTATAAAAATATATTTATTTAATACAGTTCCAGGACAGTCATCTCTCCAGTGAAGCCATACTTTGACAATCAAATGTTTCTTACAGAGAAGCATCGAATCCAAAGCAGGAAGTATTAGACGCGTTCAACTTCATTAAGCTGAGTGGGAAAAATGTTGAACGTAAAGACCTATTTTTGAAAATCTTAAGGACGAATAGCTTCTAATGGCTGTCAGTCTGTAAATCTCAGAAATGGTAATGATTACATTGTACGAAAAAATGGACAGCATCGATGCACCAAAACCATTTTGTTAAGATAAAATGGTTTTGGTGCTTAGAGTTCCCTTTAAGAATGAAGTAACACACATGTGATCTGGCCAGGAGGGGCACTGGCCATGAGCTTTGTGATCAATCCAATCCCTTTCCAAATTTGTATGTACAAAAAAAAAATGTTTACTTTAGCATTGAACTTTCATGCTTACAGCGTCTGAGCTAAGGCACTGTTTATGCAAATTGGGGAATCATTTCTTTTTTTCAGAATCCTTGAATGTAAGGGTTAGCAAAAAAAACAAAAAAAAACAAGTACTTTAATTCTCTTCCAGTCTTGCTATATAAACAGAGGCAGTGTACCAACGCACAGATTGTACCAATTTACCATATGGGTCACTCTTAGACACATGATAAATGAGCCATTTATCTACACTAAAAAGCATTTAAGTGTGACATCTGAGCAAAGGACCTATGCAGTCATGTGCAACCACATCTATATATAATATTTATGTTCATTCAATAAAAGGTATCAAAGGAAACAAACCAGAGAAACAACTTAACATTATTGACTATAGCCTTACGCATAGCTTTATTGGCCTAATGTTTTGATTCCTAAAGAGAAATAAACAAAATAATATTGGTGTCACGGCTTGTGGAAAATTCAGCTTTTTTTTGTTTGTTTTTTTAGAGCGAATATAGCTTCCGGATCTATACACAGTAAACATGATATAAAATAAATAAATACATGATATCTATACCTTATACTGTCACAGAGACTAGCCAATTACATGAAATACAACAACTGCTTTAAACTAAATTCTCTCCTTCAGGCTATTTATACAATCGTGTTTTTGCAGAGATTTTTTTTTTTTTTTTGCTTTTTTTACTCAATATACTAAATTGGATTAGTCTACCACATACCCCTGTAAAGTGTATT
Organism: Pelobates fuscus; assembly: GCF_036172605.1. Lineage (NCBI taxonomy): Eukaryota > Metazoa > Chordata > Amphibia > Anura > Pelobatidae > Pelobates > Pelobates fuscus. The sequence continues at coordinate 44,101,248 of NC_086324.1, forward strand.
TCAGCAACAAATACACTTAGGGCAAGAGCAATGAGCCTTGCAGTATTAGAGAATAAATGGATACATGTATTGCAATTTACCTTCCCAACCTGCCATTTAACCCTTCTGCTGTTAGAAGGTCAGACAAGTTTAACCATAGATGTGATTATATTGCTAGTAAGCGCTAACAATGTGTCGTAACGACACTAGTGCTTTCATAGTGATTTCTTATTTTACTTTTGCATTTATTTATTTTTGTACAGAAAATCTGTACACTTTTAAGTTTTTACAAATTTTACAATCCAATCACATTTTACCTTTTAATGAAAATGAAATAACATATAAAAAAAATGCAGTCATTACAAACTTTGGTGGAACTTTATTAGACATTTGCCTAGCATTGCTATTTACTGTGGGTTGCTAATCATAAAAAGGGGGCAAGTAAGTGTATTTTGCAATTCTGTTTCTGAAGAGGGGTGGAAAGATATTCTGGAATCAGGTAGGTCATGAGAATGGTTAAATACTCGACTGTTGTTTATTTTTGAGTGTCCTTACACCAGCTGGGTCTTAGAGGTATTTTCAGCTTCCATTCAACACAAGGTTTGGTGGTGAATGTCTGGAGGTAAGTGTGAGGGACCAAGAGATCCACTGATACATATCTCTTTATTGATCCCACATGGGGTTCTGTTGTAGTGGGGATGTTCTACCAGCATTTACACAGGATATGTCCTGGGATATAACAGAAACATGCGTTGGACAAAAGTGTAATGGGTCATCATGTGATTATTTCCCACCCAAGAGTTGTAATTCACTTGTTCCTTTATAGAAGGAATCTATACAGTTTATATATCTGATCTCTCCCATGAGATAAATATAAAAGTCTTCACATTTTAAACTTAGTATAGTGATTACAAAATAGGTTTCATGTTAAAATGATGCAGTATCTTCTCCCCTTATACTCTGGGGGTCAAGGGAGGACTTTCACTGTTCTGGAAATCACACAATAATTACACAAATTACCAGGAAACCACACCAATTATGGCACAATCCTGTTCAACCCACAGCCAGGGCACACTTTCCAAACAAGGAGGGGAAATAGACATTTTTTTGAAAATGTGAGGAAATGAAAACATTTGGAAATGTTTGGAAGTCAAGTTTTGTAATCTGAAATCTGAAAAGGTGTAAAAAGGGAGGAGTCCACTGGTTTCCATAGCGATTGCCCCACTTTTAGCACTTTAAGCCATGTTTTGGTATACAGTATACACTTTGATACATTTTCCCCATTGTTCCATTTCTCTTCCTTTCTCTATGCTGACTACCAAGTGCAAAGGACAGAGCTTATAACAATAATTAACGGGAGTTAAAATGAAAGTACCTTGTTGTTGGAGGAAGGAGTTAGGGGTTCTACATTTCATTTTATTTTTCACATCTCACAAATGCATATTTGTAAAATGTAAAATGTAAATCCTTAGCTTAAGTTTTCCTTTAATTCTCTCGTTAATCTTAAATAATTTATTTATTTTTATGTGTCACGGGTAACCATTTCAACTAAGGATGTGAGTCATGCCTTCTTCTTTTTTTTCTCAATAGTAGACTTCACACTGTGTTGACTTCCTCATCTGATTTGTCCCTTTAATTGTCTACCACTCATGTCATACCTGACACAGCCCAAGGGTTCTTCTTTTTTTTTTTTGTCTTGACAAGCTTCATGAATCTTAGATGTAAGTTTTTATTTTGCTATTTGTTTTGTAACTTATCTTCTATTATAATGATAATGATAGAAACACACATGAGTTATGTGGTAAAAACAGCCCTCATTCATAAATTAGATCTCAACACATCAGGAGCCACATAGCACTAATTTCAATATAGTATCCTAAGACATTGAATAGAGTGATTTACTTATGATTTTGGCTATGGGCAAGTCTAGGTTCCTCTCCCCATACATTTTGTTGTCCTCGCAAACAAACTAGCCATTCCATCTATACCTGAACACACAGTCTCTTAAATAAATAGACACACAAACACACACAAAGTCCCGTACATATACTATTAATACATATACACACAATCACTCACACAGTCACATACGAACACAGACACTTACACATACATTTACACAGAAACTCAATTAAACACTCACATACATATATATATATCCTCATTCCAGGACCCTATTTAGCCTTGACTTGCAGAGAGTCCCAGTAAGGAAGTATTTCCCAAGTAAGTGGATTGATCTCATAAGAGCAAGCATTAGGTTGCTAGAGTAGGACCTGCAAAGATTGGGGTACATTGTACATGAGAGAGAGACATTCACATGCACACAGTCACATACAAACACATACAGTTTTACTGAATAAATAATAAATAAACTGCCTACCTTTGCTGGACCAAAGTTGAGGAGAAGAGGATAAAACTGCAGTGCCCATGGACGGTATATAATGCTGGACAAGCAGGTGAACTATGATCCAACTCACACAGTCTCCTTCCTGTTCTCCTTTGGCAAGTTTCACAGTAACAGGCAAAGGGTTGACGAATGTCACTGCGCTTTCTGGCATCTCCTGGCTCTATCTGCAACATTTCATGGGAGGCACCATGTCTAAAATAGGTGGTCACTAGCCGTATGTAAAATATATATATTTTTTTTAATCTGTGCCAGTCCTATGGCCCCTAAGGCCCTAGCCCCCATAGTCGGCCTGTATTTTATTTATTTATTACTGGCATTTATAAAGCGCCAACATATTCCGCAGCACTGTACAATTGGGAAAGACAACACAATAAGAACAGACAGATACAACAGGTAGAGGGCCCTGTCCGTGAGCTTACATTCTAAAGGTTAAACTGGGGTGATGAGACAAGAGGTAGCAGAGGGCCTGTATGGAAATACATTCCTGTAGACAGGTAAGAAGAATAGTGGATGCAAAGTATGTCATCTAGAAAACGTTCACTGCAAAATGTCACTGAACGTTTTGTAGATGACATACTTTGCATCCACTGGATGGCAAAAGTGGCATTCCATGTGTCTTTTTCACTGGTTCCCAATCAAGTCTGGGGGGGGGGGGGAGGGGGGAGTTGGGGCAGGGGTCTTACTTTCCTACCTTATTGGAATAGTAATTGGAAATGCCTACATTTTAAAAGGTTTGGTGTGCTATGGCTGCTGTGACTGAGAGCAGGAGCATTACCTGTAGGACAGTTCTCCCATACGTCCCTGCCACTCAGTTCACAGCATAGAGATCTGTGCCAAAGCCATAGCTGTCTATCATTAAAATTGATTGACAGATGAGGGTACTGTGAGAGGGAAAACTACCTCTAGGAGGATTTTCCAGCACAACCCTGTCAATTAATTCATGGCAAAAATAACTATAACAAAAGCATATCTTTCTATGATAAGATTTACTTCACAGGTAAAGGGAGGGATTATATTTTTCATAGATTAAATCTATACATTTGCTCTACATTTTATAGACCCATTCTGCTAATACAACGCAAAATCTTTCTCTTAATCGTTTTACACAAAACCTGGTCCACGTTTATGAAATCTTCCTAAAAGACATTACAAAGATTTTTTTAAAATTGAAATAGTACTACAACTAGTAGTATCCTCATTTTTCTTATGGCATTAACCTATATGCTGGTGCGTTGATACAATATAAAACCATGGGCCTGAATGTACAAAAGTAAGGACAAACTTATTTAGATATTTTACGCACTCGTTACGGGAGCACGAACAACATAGTTCTTTAAGTGAAATAAGAAGATCGAAATGTTTTGTTACAAAGTTTTAGCGGAACTTCCACCTTAATCCTTAATTTCACCTTAATCCTGATAAAATCTGATTGTCCATTTCACGTTAAAGGGAAAAAAACATTCACAGATCACAAAAGGATAATATCAGAATATTAATATTTAAAATAAAAAGCCAGCATTAACTGTCCTTAAACATCTATTGCCTCTTTAAACATTATAAATCATAGTCTGTCCTCTGTTGTGGCTGTGGATTCACACTTTTATAGATTTTAATTAATTTCTTGTTCAATGATCACAGATACAAACAGCCATGTTCATTGCCATGTACCCATAACCACTCTGTATTCCCAAATAAACTGCAACAATTCGCCAAACGTGCGTATGCAAAATTACAGCGCAGGACGCAATCCGTGTAAAGTCTCCATGGCGTAATATAACAAGTGCCAATGTGAAACTGATAGATTCAACAATTGATTTGTGGATTTTTATTTTTATTTTCAAACCATTGAAAAGAAATAATGTATGTAGGCTATCTAATACTAAGCATTTTGGAAAATCTATTTGAGATCATTTCAGCCGAAGCCCCGGCAGTTTGTCATAAGAGGGGAGGAGGACAAAGGATAATTGTCTTCAGTCTAGTAAAACACAGAATAACTGCCATCACACTTGAGTGAGCTTATAGCTAGCCTGTCCCAGGGCCTCTAGAAGATACAGAAGTTAATGTTCCCTTTTATTTCAAAGGATATGTCACTTGTATCACAGATTTATACCATGATACAGCAATTTCATCCAAACAGATGGATAATGATGTCAAAGGCAGAAACCCTGTTTTTATTGAGTTTTGCAAAGATTGCTAAGATAGCGACTTCAATTGAAAAGCTTCAGCAGTACTTCAGCTCTTAATCTTTCTAATCTCGGAGGTATTAAATTTCATCATTTTTGTTTGAAGGAGGAAAATTCTGCGGTAATGGCTTCCTAATAGGAAATACACAAGATACAAAGCTGGGGGCTCTCGATGTACTTGTTCCATAAGCACTTCTGATTTATAGGGCTGTTTATGACAGAAAGGAAAATTATCTTCTGCAGGTATAAATCAGGTAAAGAGTAGGAAATTGAACCTGGATATCATCTTGTCAGATGCTTAATGCTCTTCCCCCTGTCACGTTGGATAGGGCCAATTTGCAGAATACTGCGGAGGTAAAAGAAGACAATTAACAGTGACAGTATAGTAATAGATGAAGCTATAAAGTCAACCTGCTGGTGCTAGGCGCTATGTATGATTTTAAGATGAAGTAGAGCCAAAAGTATATATTAGCTCAAACCAACCATTTCCTGTATTCAGCAATACCCAGTGTGACACTTGTTTGTCACTTTCATTGAGATCTACATACTATACTTTACATATTAATGAACCTATAAACACTCACCTTTTTTGAAAGTCAAAAGAGGTACTCCACTATCGGCGCGATGTCTGCGTAAAAATAAATAAGAGATGCTGATTCCTTAAACAGAGACCCTCGTTGCAGTAAGCATTTCTACTTAGAAGAAAACTTTATCACACACACAGACACGCGTGTTTGTGTTACACAATACTCTGCTGTATCTGTGTAACATATGTATTCTTATATATAATATAGATTCAACTGATGCCTCAACAAAAATATAGCATTCATAAGAACATTCAAAAAAAAATTGTGACTGATACACTGGAAGCGTGTGGTGATTGGGCAGAAAGTCAATCGTCACATCAGTAGCTGTGTGCGTGTGTGTTTAAGGGGACACTCCACAGCCCATTATACCCAACAAATTTAAATAAAAACTAATTTTAATCACTATTTAGTACATATTTCTTCAATGAAAACATGCATACCTTTAAATTATTGGGAGTATATCTAAAATCAGCTGAAGGAAAGATAAACACAGCAAAATACAGAAATATCCTTAATGTAAACCTTGTTCAGAGTGCTCAGGACCTCAGACTGCACCAAAGTTTTACCTTCCAACAGGATAATAACCCTACGCATAGAGCCAAGAACAAGCAAGAGTGGCTTAGGGACAAATCTCTGAATGTCCTTGAGTGGCCCAGCAAGAGCTCAGACTTGAACCCATTAAAACATCTCTTTAGAGATCTGAAAATGGCTGTCTACTGATGGTCCCTATTCAACCTGACAGAGCTTAAGAGATGAGTGGCAGAAACTACTCATTGGATAATAAATATAGACTAATGTAAAAAAGATGAAAGGGACGGGGAGGCGGAGCCTGACCGCTGCAGCGACTGGTCGCAAGTTCCTAGAGCTCCCCACCGGGATAGCTAAAATCGGGCAAAATAATCAGCCTACCTGCACCCACAGTGTTCAAGGTGCCTATTCCTGCCAACAGGACAAAGATGGGCTGAAAAATGAAAAAGCCCAGACCCGACAAGACCAGCCCCGTGCTCCCAATTGGAGATCTTTGGCGGCAGGCGCATGGCGCCAACGGGCCCAAGATGGCCGCCCTCACGGGAGGCTGTTCTGATTTCTCGGATGAAGACTCACTGGGAGCCGAAATAGGATACCCACAGGCACCAGAGAGACCCATACAAAGACCACTGGGCCCAGAGGCGTCCCCGGTGACCAAATCAGACCTGAAGGAGATGCTGGCCGCACTTCAAGAGCACATTTCAGCGGACATAGCCACGATCCGTGGGGACCTAAGGGGTCTCACAGGCCGCATTGGAAAACTCGAACACACCACCACGGAGCACTCCCAGCAGCTAACCGCGCTCCAGCAAACGGTACAGGAGTTACAACGCCTAAACCAGCTACATGAACGCTGACTTGCTGCCCAGGAGGACTCCCGGCGCCAAAATAACATAAAGGTGCGCAGGGTGCCGGAGGAGATACCGGACGCTGAACTCCCACACTTTGTGAGACGCCTGATAGGGGCCCTAATACAACCCCGACAGGCTAAAGCAATGGCGGTCGAATGCCAATTCCGAATTCCCAAACCCATCAGAGCCCCGAAAGCTGCCTCCAGGGACCTAGTGGTTCATTTTAAAAGTGGGTCCGACAAGACTGCTGTCCTCACAGCACTAAGGGGACAATCACCATATCACTTTGAGAATATGTCTCTCACGGTGTTGGCCGACCTCTCGGGGAGCACCTTAGCATGGAGGAAGACACTCCGACCATTCACGACACTTCTCCAGCAGAAAAAATTCCGCTACCAGTGGAGGCTCTCCCGCACACTGCTGGTGCATCACGGAGCAACACCGCACGCCATTACCGACCTCCAAGAGGCTGCCGCAATACTACCAGCCCTGGGGCTACCCCTGGATGCACTTACTCGAGATAATCAACCCGAAACGCCCTCTCACTCTTGGGACCCTGCAAACATCACACCTTTTGTCCCCCGACGGAGCACCGCGGATTCCTATGCAACAGCAACCACCTGAAGAGGTGCAGTAACCTACCAGGTCACGCATGGCCGCTACCCTAATTTGCCTTGAGTTACTCCCAGAACATTTGACTCTACCACCCCTGTGACCAGCTCTACATTTTTATTTTTATTTTTACTGTGGTATATAAATATGCCTAGCATTCGTCCCACCTGCAGAAGGACCCACGCCCACTAATACCATCAGGAACCCGGTGTATGACGAGACCACCCTCCTGTTCAGCCAAAGATAGCCGGGTACAAACTAACCCCGCATCGCCAGTGCAGGACTTACCACAGCGAGGTCTTGACTGACAACGCCGCATACCCGCGAGCAAGGACTTGCCGCCACAATCCGGCCTACCGGTATCAAGTTATCATAGTTAATGTTTTGGGTATTGTTTTGAACTTTGTTTATGTTTAAATAGCTACTGGATACCTACCTTTACTTAAATGTTACTAGTGGATACTAGTGGATGCTGGATACTAGTCCAACCCCTCACGGCTGACATGTATAGACCCGATCACTAACCCAATTCTGCACCGACCACATCTGTTGGCACGGCTACAAATGCACAGGTCAACCCTTGGGGGTCATGCATAGCTTAAAGGTATTAGGTACTTGAAAATATACAGGACCACAATATAATATTGTTTAAGCCACCTCAACCCATATACTGATCTCACATGTATTGCTCACTGTGCAGTCTACACTTGATCATCTACTAATGTAGAGCCCCTCACTTCAGACAGCGGAGCATACTATAGTCAAGCATATTTTTTCTTAAACTGTGACCAAATTGCTTACATACAAGGCTCTGTTTTATGTTATTTTTTATTGCTTTTCTTTTTCTTTCTTTTCCTTCATGATATATCTTATTTGCTAGCATTGTTTAGTAATTTAAAGCATTGTAACTAACTGTATCCTACTGCTAATCGATGCATGCTTAATGCCTACTCATAATGCGTTACTCTACTCATACAAAATATGCTGTGTAACGGAATTGTTCACCAATAGCACTAAAGCGATGTAACTAACGTTCAGATATCAAAAGCATAGTCACCGCAATGATTTAACTTGAAATAACTACCTAGCTACCTACACAAGCGACTGTCTCTACTTGTTAATATTATATTATAAAATGTGCCTGTTCATCTTGTGCCCTGCATGTTGAGCGAGGGATTTGTTGGAGGACTGCTTTTGGGGCACCTCTTACCTGACTGTGATATATATGTGCACAACAAAAATAAAGAATTAAAAAAAAAAAAAAATCAAAGGGACACTATAGTCACTAGAACAACTACAGCTTAATGCAGTGGTTCTGGTGTCTATAGCCTGTCTTTGCAGGCTAAGCACTGTAAACGCTGCCCTATCAGAGAAAAGGCAGTGTTTACATTACTGCATAGTAACACTTCTAGTGGTAATCACTCAGACAGCCACTAGAGGTACTTCCTGGTTCAGTGTTGCACAGTGCACAGGACCTGCATTCAGCATCTCCACACTGAATGCTCTCCATAGAGTTGCTTTGATTCTATGAGGAGAAGCTGATTGGTGCAGTGCAGCATTTTGCCATGCATGCCCAATAGCCTCTCAATGCTTTCCTATGATAAAGCATTGTCTTGGCTGAGATTGTCAAATTTGATTGGCGGAGCAAAGCAGGACCAGCCACGGCGACATCAGCACGGCACAAGAAAAAAGGTGAGTAAAATCACCTTTTCAAAGTAAAGAGGAAGGGGAGTGGGCAGGGTCCTAAATAGTAATTTTACCACTATAGTGTCATTAATACATTCTTGTATTCCTAACACTATAGTGTTCCTTTAATTTGAACAATTGTACCATAAGTCTTCAACATAAAAAGTTACAATAAATGAAGGGGTCTGAATACTTTCTGCATGCACTGTACATTTTATTCAGTAGGGTTGTTTTATGGTTAATATTATAGTTGTATATCTAATATATTCCGTTATTACGGGAAGGCTAGTTTATGTGTTTTTTTTTTTTTTTTAATGTTGTCACTCATTTATTGATATGTTTATTGGGTTTCTTTCTGATATTGAACTTTTTAATATTAATTGAAATTTATCTCAGAGCAATAAATTTGTCATTGGATTTGGAAATGTTGTTAATCATGGCTGAGGTCATGTGAAGACGCTGAAAGACTTAAATGCAAGGATAAATTATATTCCGTGGAATAGAAGATTGGTTTTAATAGTCTCTCAAAGTAACTTGTAGTAAATGGTGAAAATTGAGAATGTTTATGCAATTAGACTTGTGCATTTGGCCAAATTTGGGTCAAATTCCGTATCTCTAAAACTCCAGAGGAAACTACTAGCGCAATGACCGAATATTCTGTATTCGGAAGTCCACCCATGTAGCCCAAAAAATAAATAATTGATCTTAAAACTTATGATTGATGGCAAGGAGCCTCTAGACGTTGATTTATTTATTTTTTACATTTTTTATTTTTGGCGGGCATAAGAATATATCACAAACAAACATATACTCTGCAATAAGTCGGCTACAGCATTTTAAAGCGAATTATGGAAATTATTGTAAAGCAGATCTTGCTATGAGTAAGAATAAAAAAGTAAAATTAAATAATAACAACATAGCAACTTGGTATACTGTCAATAATCAACGAATGGACACGGAGCAAAATAGGTTGATAATAAAGCTCTGTAACCATGAGCCAAAGTGGAGGTGGTGGGAATAAAAGGCATCCACCACAGCGGGCCAAATACAGGTCTGCATAATGCTGACCTAGCATTACATTAAATAAAACTTGGAGATAAATTGCAACCTAGTTCACTATAGAGGACACTGCAAGAAAAAGCAACAAAAAACAGAGAAATAAAAAAAAAAAATGAAAACAGTGCCACAGGCAAACTATGCCCTATGGGTATATCCGCTCATCTTGTATCAGCGACAAAGTGAGGAACAAAGGGGGTAACCACTGAGATGTCCCAGGTGGTGACAGTCCCCGTTGTGAGGGTGTATAGACCCAAGGACTGCAAAAAAGCGGCCAAATTAGCCATGCAGGTGAGTTTATAAACGCTGTCTTCCTTAGTGGGTGAAAGCAAGTGAGCTGGCCCCAATCTATACAGGACGTTTGCTGCTCTGAGCTTCTTCATGACAGGTTGATAGGACCGGCGCCATTCCAAAGTTGACTGGCATAGGTCTTGTAGGACCGTGAGGTTTGAGGACTCAAAGGACTCAAACTGAGAACCAAATAAAATGTAATTCCCTGCCAGAAATCTGAAGTCCCTGAAAATATCTTCACCAAAACTACCGTTAATTTAAAAAAAAAAACTGCTCTAATTGTACATTTGCTCTGATCAGCCACAACATTAAAACCACTGACAGATGAAGTGAAAAACATTGATTATATCAAGGCATGGGATATGTTAGGCAGCAAGTGAACTGTCAGTTCTTGAATTTGTTGAATTTGTGCTAGAAGCGGGAAAAATGGGCAAGCAAAAAGATCTGAGTGGCTTTGTCAAGGGCCACATAGTGATGGCTAGACGACTGGGTCAGAGCATCTCCAAAACAGCAAGTTTTGTTGGGTGTTACTGGTATTCAGTGGTTAGTAAAAAGTGGTACGAGGAAGGACAACTGGTGAACCAGCATCAGGAGAATTCCACATCCGTATAGTTCTTACTGTAAAAAAAACGTTTCTTTGCCTTAGATTAAATCTCCTTTCTTCCAGCCTAAATGCATGACCTCATATCCTATGTATAGCCCTGTTTATTAATAGATTTCCAGACAATGGTTTGTACTGGCCCGAATATATTTGTATAATGTTATCATATCCCCTCTCAGGCGCCGTTTTTCCAAACTAAAGAGATCTACATTTTTTAACCTTTCTCCGTAACTAAAATGCACCACTCCTTTTATCAATTTTGTAGCTCATCTCTGCACTTTTTCTAGAGCCATGATATTCTTCTTTAGAACAGGTGCCCAAAATTGCACAGCATATTTAAGGTGTGGTCTTACCAGTGATTTATAACGAGGCAAAATTATATTTCCATCCCGAGAATTTATGCCCCTATTTATACCCCTTGCTGGCCTTGGCAACTGCAGATTGACATTGCATATTGCTGCCTAATTTGTTGTCTATAACAATTCCCAAATCCTTTTCGTGTGGGGTTATCTCTTAACATTAGGGTGTAAATTGCTTGTGCATTCTTGACCCCAAGGTGCATAACTTTGCATTTCTCTACATTAAATTTCTTCTGCTATTTTAGTGCCCAGTCCCCCAATCTATCTAAATCCCTCTGCAGCAAAGCAATATCCTGCTCACATTTTATTAATTTACAAAGTTTTGTGTCATCTGCAAACACTAAAACATGGCTTGCAATGCCTATTGCAAGATCCTTTATAAATATGTTGAATAGAAGCGGTCCCAAAACCGAACCCTGAGGGACACTTACCACTTTTGTCCAGCCTGAAAATTTACCATTAATGATAACTTGTTGTACTCTATCCTTAAGCCAATGTTATACCCAAGAACAAGAATATTAATCTAGTCCAATTTCTTTTAGTTTGAAGACTAACCTATTGTGAGGAACCGTATCAAATTCCTTGGCAAAAATACAAGTAGATCACATACACTGCAACACCCTGATCTATACTTCTACTTACTTCTTCTTAGAATGCAATTAGGTTAGTTTGACATGACCTATGTTTCATAAAACAATGCTGATTATTGCTAATAACAAAGTTCTACCCAATGAATTCCTGAATATTATCCCTTAATAGCCCTTCAAATATTTTCTCAGTCACAAAAGTTAAGCTCACAGGTCTATAATTTCCAGGCAAGGGTTTTGAACACTTTTTAAATATAAGAACGACATCTACCTTTCTCCAATCCTCCGGTACAATACCTGAAACAAAAGAACCTCGTAAGATTAAATACTGAAGTACTCGTGGGTGAATACCGTCAGGCCCCGGAGCTTTATTTACATTCATTTTCTATAACTGCTGTAGCACCTTGTCTCGAGTCATCCAATCACAAGTTATCTGCAAGATTTTTGCAGCAGTCATTTGCATATCTCTTGCCATAGGATCCTGATTAATATATACTGAAAAAAAATAGTTATTTCAAATTTCTGCCTTTTCCTGGTCTTCATTAACTAACACACCCATCTCTGTTTCCAGTGTACCTACACTTTCAATTTTAGTTTTTTTGCAATTCATGTACTTGAAAAAAATTTGAGAGTTGGTTTTGCATTTTTGGGTATCAATTTCTCATTTCTAGCTTAGCCACTTTTGTTGCCTTTTTGCAAGCATTTGTCCGATTTAAATGCTGTAAGTGCCCTTTTTCTTATTCTTTAAGCCACATTGGTTTCAGTTTGTTTCTTTCATATTTAATACCCAATGGTACATACTGAGAAATGTGTTTCGTCTCCTCTCTGGACTTAGTCAAGACCCTCTTTGGACCTGTGGAGGGGCCCCCTATGGATAAGTACCAAATTTGCCATTAGACCAATCTTTTACACAATATCTTTTTTAACCTGCAGGTTTATTTTTATCCTCATTGTTTTCATATTACTGTGGTATATCTATCATTCTGCTTTTGGGTTTCATACAAACATCCCACTGTTTAGGTGAGGTTACCCCTCTGTTAGTTATTTTTGTCATTAGTTTGTTATGTAGGAATTTTCCACAGGGATTCGATACATGTTGACACGTTCTGATATTAGAGTTTTTTAGATTACAGTTGTTTTTTTCACGGCATTGTGATCAGGGCAGTCTCTAAGAATATTTATGATCCCTAGAATGTATGATCGATCCTTTTAGAGCTGAGTTGGTGTTGTTTATATGTTTTTGTTGTACATTAATATGAAATATTATTATGTGTAATCTGACTAGATTATCTGACTAGCAGCGCTCACACTATTGTATATTAAGTTCCTGTTTGAGAGGCTGTTAGTGGGCAGATGGGAAGTGACCCCTTCCACTTCCTATACAGTCTCACACACAGACACTGGAGGAGCTGGAACAGCACTGAGTTTTACAGCCTCTATACAGTCAGTTTCTCAAGACAATAACAACAAAACACCAAAAAGATGGCAATCTACAATACAGAAATAATAGAGACGGACATAGCGCAATACTGTTGCAAAATAATTATAATCGTAGTTATAAATAATTGCACTCACAAAACCAATTTGATTGAAGGCATATCAAAATATGATGATGTGGATAATTCAGGACTTGTGGAGCATCAGAATCATGTATAGGAGGAAAAAGACAAATAATAGTGCAGAGTATCCAAGTAAAAAATGACACACTTTATTCACAGGTACACTTACAAGATTGCAGTGTCAAATAGGCACATCAAGGTTCAGATGGAGTCACACATCCCAATGGAGAAATCCAGTGGAGCAGAGGAACCAGATGCATAAAAATTAAATAAATAAATAAAACCGATAATGAAAGTAAAAATGCTAATACTCTAGCACTAAAAAACAAAGCCCTACGCGTTTCGTTCAGAAATGAACTTCCTCAGGGGCATCGAGCATACAATCATCCATATGCAAGCATAAAAATCAAGTCCAGAAACCTCCCTTTTAAGTCCGTCCGGTTTGGCGCGAAAACGCCATAAATTAACTGCATATCATATATATAGCCAGAAACAATCAAGATAACATCGTGAAGCCTATGACTAGTATGAAAACACCTTAGGGGGAATAGAAACATAAGGAAAAATAAAAATAAAAATAAAAATAAATTTAAAGTTCAAATTAAAAATAAATAAAAGTAAAGAATAAAAATAAATAAAAATAAAAATAAATATAAATAAAAATAAAAATAAAATAAAATTAGAAATAAAAATAAATAAAAATAAATATAAAATAAAAATAAATAAATATATTATAAAAATAAATAAAAATAAATAAAAATAAATACAAATAAAAAATAAACGAAATTTAAAATAAAAAATAAGATATCCTGCTCCTCTACGCATATAGTATACCTCCTCACCTGTGGGTGCGGGATTCTTTACTTTTATTTATTTTTAATTTTAACTTTAAATTTATTTTTATTTTTATTTTTATTTTTCCTTATGTTTCTATTCCCCCTAAGGTGTTTTCATACTAGTCATAGGCTTCACGATGTTATCTTGATTGTTTCTGGCTATATATATGATATGCTGTTAATTTATGTACTATATCTGTTTTTCTTTATACCATGGACTTGTGTTTATGATAAAACGGAACTCTCCCTATGTGCCACCTCCGCACTGATAAACGAAATCAAACTGAGGCTTGGACAGCAACTCCGGAACGCATGACGTAACCGGAAGTAGCCCGAACCCGGAAGTGAGCGGCTGAGCCGGCGTTTTCGCGCCAAACCGGACGGACTTAAAAGGGAGGTTTCTGGACTTGATCTTTATGCTTGCATATGGATGATTGTATGCTCGATGCCCCTGAGGAAGTTCATTTCTGAACGAAACGCGTAGGGCTTTGTTTTTTAGTGCTAGAGTATTAGCATTTTTACTTTCATTATCGGTTTTATTTATTTATTTAATTTTTATGCATCTGGTTCCTCTGCTCCACTGGATTTCTCCATTGGGATGTGTGACTCCATCTGAACCTTGATGTGCCTATTTGACACTGCAATCTTGTAAGTGTACCTGTGAATAAAGTGTGTCATTTTTTACTTGGATACTCTGCACTATTATTTGTCTTTTTCCTCCTATACATGATTCTGATGCTCCACAAGTCCTGAATTATCCACATCATCATATTTTGATATGCCTTCAATCAAATTGGTTTTGTGAGTGCAATTATTTATAACTACGATTATAATTATTTTGCAACAGTATTGCGCTATGTCCGTCTCTATTATTTCTGTATTGTAGATTGCCATCTTTTTGGTGTTTTGTTGTTATTGTCTTGAGGATATAAGAGGAATCCTTTATCTACGATACAGTTAACTAAGGGTAATTTGTGTGTTTTTGTTTCACCTATTACCCACTAAGTGTGTTTGCTATCTACACACAGGTGAATTTACACTGTCTGTTTATTGATCATTCTATTTTTCTCCTCTGTTTCACTAATTCACCACTTATTTGTAAAGGTGTCATGAGCATGTTTTCGAATTTAAGGGAACTGAGGGAAGCTAAACTTCAGTCCCTTTTCAGCAACACCAATATTAATCAGGCAACTAATGCCACCATAGATGATTATTTCTTTAAATTAGAGAAGCTCTCATTTAGAGAGACTAAAAAGTGGTGGGAAATATCTTTCCTGGAGTCATATCTCAAGGAAGGACTAATCCCTAGAGGCCTAAGAATGGATAAAAGACCGGCTAATGGATTAGAAAGATCTAAATATATTGAACGTTGGGATGTTGCACTGGAAAGATGTTCAATGACACTTATGGAAATTATTGTCGATTTTGAAAAAGAAAATCTTGATATGGTTTCTAATGAAATGGAAAAGTTAACCGAAATTAATACCTTTGATAAAGATACTCCAGAGTTTAAAAGGAAAGAGAAAATCCTTTTTGAAAGGATTGAGAATCTCGATGACAAAATTGCACAAACTAAAAATAAGAAGTATACACGAGATAAACAAGATAAAGTTAACAATACCCATTCAACATTAAACAAAATCGACAAGAAATTTAGATTTAGAGAAAATGATAGATCGAATGTTAGAAAGCAAAATAGAGAAGGACCTACACAAAGAAAGGGAGAACATTTGGGAGGTAAACCCAAATGGGCTACACCTTCACGTAATTTTTTTTTTTTTTTTAAATTCTTTATTTTAGTTGTGCATATAGGAAAGAATACAGGCAAGCTTACTATATGCCACATCAGTGTGAGCAAGCGTCAATAAACACGTTCAAT
Source organism: Pelobates fuscus (assembly GCF_036172605.1). Classification (NCBI taxonomy): domain Eukaryota; kingdom Metazoa; phylum Chordata; class Amphibia; order Anura; family Pelobatidae; genus Pelobates; species Pelobates fuscus. The sequence continues at coordinate 44,117,249 of NC_086324.1, forward strand.
GCATTAAATGACATATGAGGAACATGCACATTTTTATAATTTATGGTTAAACAAGCTTCAACATTCTATGTGTCTGAGAGGGGTTACAAGATAGGATGGGGTATTAGGACATGTGTAATATTATAGTGTAGCTGCTTTAAACTTGGTTGTAGAGGGTTCCTGATTTAATGAGGCATGTATACAGGCTTAACGAACAACCCTAATACTGCAGCACTCGATGTTGAGAGTGAGTCGAGGTTTAGAGGCCTAGTGGAGGTTGTGGGCGCATGCAGTGGACTTAAATCAAAATAGCACTGGGGCACATTTAAGATTAACTAGCACTAAATAAAATTAACTGCGGGCATTTTGGACTGATTTTGGACTGAACCTGCTTCGGTATATTGTGGAGCGTGATTAGTCCTTGTGTTAGTTCATGTGAGTCACCCCACGCCAACTCTGGAGGCTTGGTGCAGGAGCCCTGTGTGTGGGCCATGGATGGGCCATTGCTGACCTCCGTTCCGGTCATCCTTGGAGGGGATCTGAGATGGGGCGGTATGTTGTGGGCTTTGAGTCCTGGGTCCCGCCGGGTGGAGCAGGTGAGCATGTCGGGTTTTTCTTCTCTTCCGTGCCATGTGCCTCCGGTGCTGTCTCATGCGGTGTTCCTGCCTCTTATGCAACCGTACTGCAGCCCTGTCGGTTTGTGGCAGGCTGGTTGTGGCTGTATGTGCTGTCATTCGCATGCTGGGAAGCTTGGTCGTTTTCGGGTGTGTGGCCCGTGTGTGCTGGGAGCCAGGTTTTGTGGTCCTCCATTTTCTGTCCCTCTGTTTCTTGGATACAGTGGGTTTGTCACTGGAGCGGAGAGGCAGTGTATGAGTCGATTGATTTGGCTTGGTAGGTAGTGGTGCTTGTTGCTGCCTTCTCTCCAGCTTCTTCCAGAAAGCTGTGAATAGGCTGTCTAGTCTGGCTTCGAGGTCCCAGTGTGGGTGAGAGCATGTGGCGTCCGCCATGTTTTGATTCTCCGTTGCTGGGTAGTGCTCGTTCAGTACCTGCTCGTTTGTCCCATGCAGCAGGGTTACCTCCCTGGAGTGGACCGGGATCACCCCCGCCGGTCCCTGGGGGGGGGGGAGTGGTAGTATGACGATATGTCCGCATCGCCTGTGTCAGGACGAGGAGAGCGGCCGTCTCCCCCCATCTCTGCCATCTGCAGGCCGCGGCCAGCTATCTCAGGTTCCCGGTGCTGGAATCGCTTAAGTCTGGTATCGTAGGGTACACCAGCTCTCCCCTATCTCGGGTAGAGCAGTTTGGTGCTTGGGAAGTCGTGTGTTAGCGATTTGCGGTAGGGAAAGTGCTGATAACAGCGGGAGCTCTGCGAACATGCGGCTGTTCAGTTAGCAGTTCAGGCTCCGCCCCCACCTTCACGTAATTATAATAGTAAGAGACATAATGAAATTCAAACTCAAGTACAGCATATCTCTAGATTTTCTGAAGCCACTACCTCCAACATAAGTAATACCACCCGATCCGCTACTCAAGACTCCAACCCAGGGAGAGATTTTTTAGGGAAGGGGCAAGACCGAAGGAGGGGGGAGATAACGGAATTCTTCCTTCCAAGGTCACAAGAATTACCCCTTACCAATCGTTTTGCACCCCTAAGAGAATTGAACACTCCAGGGAAAAAGAGGAGATTGAGCGGAGAAAGGGTGTAGATTTAACTAGTATTCAAGAAGAACATTTGGGAGTTTTTAATATTTCAGGATTCCCTCTGACCCCACAAGAAATTCTTCTTTTGGGTAAGGGCCTGAAATTTGTTCCGGAGGAATCTCCCAATTATTTTCAACTCTTTATTGATGCCCAAAAATTCGTTAGAAAGATGTCAATCAAGAGATTCTTCATTAAAAAGACCAGTGAAGGATTTCTTAACACCTCCCCCAATTCTGGCAAAGATAAAGTATTACAGAAATTCAAGCCTAAATCCAAATTCTGCCCCAATGAAAGAGGGAGCCAAATCGAGGCCTTTAATAAAATGATTGTTAGAGACTTCGATAAACTTGGAAAAGATAAAGCCAGGAAAGATAAACATAAGAACCTCACCCCACAAGAAAGTAATACCCTGATGAATCTAAGTAAAAGAAAGGAGCTTACAATAAAAAGTGCTGATAAGGGAGGAGGAGTGGTGATTATGTCAACCCAGTACTATGTTACAGAAGCCTATAGACTTCTTAATGATCATTCCACCTATAAAAAACTTGATCGCAATCCCAACTACAATTTTAATCAAGACCTTAAGAGCTTGTTATGGGATGCTAGATCAGCAGGCATTATAGATGAGTCCACTTTTTCTTTTATTTTTTCAGATTTTCCCAAAGTGCACACTTTTTACTTTCTCCCTAAAATCCACAAATGCAAGGATAAACCCCCAGGGAGGCCGATTATAAGCGGCATTGATTCTCTTACATCCAAGCTCTCTGAATACATTGATTACCATCTACAAAAATATGCTCAGGGGGCTATGTCATACCTGAGAGATACTAAGCATCTTATTCAGGAGTTAGAATGCATTGAATGGGATGATGACTTCATCTGGGCTACTTTGGATGTAACTTCACTCTACACCGTAATAGATCACGATCTGGGTGTAGAAGCAGTTAGAAAGAATCTCGAGTGTGATACTGACTTAGATCCACCTTTTTGTGTTTTCTTGGAAAGGGCCATCCGTTTTATTCTAACTCATAACTTTTTTAGTTTTGATGGAGATTTTTTTCTTCAGATCAAGGGCACCACAATGGGCACCAAGTTTGCACCAAGCTATGCCAACGTGTTTATGGACTGCTGGGAAAGATCGTCCATCTGGTCCAATAACCCGTTTGGTGCAAACTTGGTGCTCTGGAGAAGGTACATCGACGATGTCCTGATGATATGGCGTGGCCCCATTGACCAGTTACATGGTTTCTTTGAATATGTCAATCAGAATTCTTTATCTTTGGTCTTTACCCCTAAGATAGGTACCAAGAGTATTGATTTTCTCGATCTGTCAATATTTATTGAGGATCGGAAAGTGAAGACCAAGACCTTCTTTAAAGATATCGACTCCAATAGTTTTATCGATACCAAAAGTGGACACCATCCAAACTGGCTTAGAGGAGTTCCCAAAGGCCAGTTTGTCAGACTACGCAGGAATTGTAGCGATCTAGATTCTTTCTTTGTGCAAGCAGAGGTTCTGAAGAAACGCTTTTTAGAGAAGGGGTATTCCCCCAGCTTTATAGACTCAGAAATTGCTAGAGTTGGGAAGATTTGTCGCAACGATCTTCTTGTGAATAAGAAAAAGGATATGACTAGAAACCCCATTTTTGATTTTTCTTTTAATACTCGGTACAATGGAAGAGCTTTTGATGTGCAGAGGATTGTAAGAAAACATTGGGGATTGCTAGTTGAGGACGAATTTTTGGGCAAACAAATACCTAAGGATCCAAAAGTTATTTTCAGAAAGGGCACTAATTTAAAACAGATCCTTGCTCCTAGTGCCTTTCGATCTGAGAAGCTTCATACTAGGCATAAGGGAGGTTTCTATACATGTGGGAACTGTATAAGTTGTGGCCATTTATTTAGTACAGTTTCTGATTTTGTCAGTACGCAAACGCAAACGAAATTTAAAATAAAAAATAAGATATCCTGCTCCTCTACGCATATAGTATACCTCCTCACCTGTGGGTGCGGGATGCAGTATGTGGGGAGAACTGGGAGAAAATTAAAAATTCGTTTTCAAGAACATAGAAATAACATCAAAAAGGGTCTATTGACTCATTCAGTGCCAGTCCACTGTAATGGCTGTTCCCTCTTCAGTTTTAATACATTAAAATGCATAGGCATAGAACAAGTAAGCCTGAATGAAAGAGGTGGGGATCTAATGATGACCTTAAGACAACGTGAGGGTTATTGGATCCATACATTGAAAACCATGAAACCAAGGGGTTTGAATGTAGAGTTTGATTTGATTTGTTTTTTATAATTAATAATTTTTTATTTTTATTATTATTATTATTTTTAATATTATTTATTTTTTATTTTTTTTTATTTTTTATTTTTTTTATTATTTATTATTTATTTATTTTTCATTATTTATTTTTTATTTTTTATATTTTATATTTTATTTTTTATTTTTATTTATTTTTATTTATTTTTATTTATTTTTATAATATATTTATTTTATTTATTTTTATTTTATATTTATTTTTATTTATTTTTATTTCTAATTTTATTTTATTTTTATTTTTATTTTTATTTATATTTATTTTTATTTTTATTTATTTTTATTCTTTACTTTTATTTATTTTTAATTTGAACTTTAAATTTATTTTTATTTTTATTTTTCCTTATGTTTCTATTCCCCCTAAGGTGTTTTCATACTAGTCATAGGCTTCACGATGTTATCTTGATTGTTTCTGGCTATATATATGATATGCTGTTAATTTATGTACTATATCTGTTTTTCTTTATACCATGGACTTGTGTTTATGATAAAACGGAACTCTCCCTATGTGCCACCTCCGCACTGATAAACGAAATCAAACTGAGGCTTGGACAGCAACTCCGGAACGCATGACGTAACCGGAAGTAGCCCGAACCCGGAAGTGAGCGGCTGAGCCGGCGTTTTCGCGCCAAACCGGACGGACTTAAAAGGGAGGTTTCTGGACTTGATTTTTATGCTTGCATATGGATGATTGTATGCTCGATGCCCCTGAGGAAGTTCATTTCTGAACGAAAGGGCTTTGTTTTTTAGTGCTAGAGTATTAGCATTTTTACTTTCATTATCGGTTTTATTTATTTATTTAATTTTTATGCATCTGGTTCCTCTGCTCCACTGGATTTCTCCATTGGGATGTGTGACTCCATCTGAACCTTGATGTGCCTATTTGACACTGCAATCTTGTAAGTGTACCTGTGAATAAAGTGTGTCATTTTTTACTTGGATACTCTGCACTATTATTTGTCTTTTTCCTCCTATACATGATTCTGATGCTCCACAAGTCCTGAATTATCCACATCATCATATTTTGATATGCCTTCAATCAAATTGGTTTTGTGAGTGCAATTATTTATAACTACGATTATAATTATTTTGCAACAGTATTGCGCTATGTCCGTCTCTATTATTTCTGTATTGTAGATTGCCATCTTTTTGGTGTTTTGTTGTTATTGTCTTGAGGATATAAGAGGAATCCTTTATCTACGATACAGTTAACTAAGGGTAATTTGTGTGTTTTTGTTTCACCTATTACCCACTAAGTGTGTTTGCTATCTACACACAGGTGAATTTACACTGTCTGTTTATTGAACAGTCAGTTTCTGCAGATCTACTATCAAACATAGAAAGCTAAGACTGGCCAAGACATCTAACATTATCTCCCCTCATCAGCCCACCTAAGCTCCAAAAAGGCACTTTATAAGTGCTGTAAATAGGCGCCACCAACAGCACAGGCACGTGTAGGCAGGTGCCTACTTTTCTTAATGGGAAATTCCACCGTGACCATTTCTGAACAGTTTAACAGTAAATCAGTGACAACCGGGGATGACTTTATAGTCTGCATTAAACCACACCAAATGACAGTATATCGCTGTCAACTATCTAGTATTGTTGGTATTGTATGGTGTACGATGAAACATAATAAGAGATCTGAGATCTCAGTGGTAACTCATATCCAAGACGTCTATAGGGCTGCACCGATCCTGCGGAACACCCTTCCCTTTTCTGTTAGACGCTCACCCACAAAAGCATATCAGGTAAACTGTTAACGGCTCCTAAAACCCGACACTAAGTCTTCATTAAATACTATTCTACCAATCTACTTCCCTAATACTTGCCTTACCCTTTGTGTCACTTTACCCCACTCCCTCTAGCATGGAAGCTCATTGAGCTGGGCCCTCAGCCCCTCTGTTTCTGTGCTTCATACTAGTCTGGTTACAATGACATGTTTGTTAGTCCACCCATTGTAAAGCACTGCGGAATTTGATGGTGCTATATAAATATTATAATAACTGTCACTTCTCTGGAGAACACACTGAATAAGTAATTGAAAATCACCTATAACTTGTGTTAACCATTTTTCAGGTGATGTTCTGTTTTCTCTCATCACAAGCACTACCAGGGCACACTGTTATATAGATTATATAAGTTCTATAATAATTGACAAGGGGCCAGCATGGAAGTGTAAATTGCTACATTTCATTCTATTATTCTAGGTCAGGGGTAGGCAACCTTCAGCACGCCAGATGTTGTAAACTACATCTCCCATAATGCTCTTACAACCATATTGCTGGCAAAACATCAGGGGAGTTGTAGTCCACAGCATCTGGAGTGCTGAAGGATGCCTACCATTGTTCTAGATTTGACTTACACGAATTATTTAAAGATAAGTAATAAGTAAACTTCCTGGTGAACTTACAGTCTCTAATCTGTGATAACAATAACACCATATCACTTATGTATTCAATGTACAATCAACAACAATACAATATGGCAAGTATTCAGGTAGCAGAGTACAGAGGACTGGGGATTTTTTTTTTGTATAATGAAGTATAGTAGAATAAACAATAATTAAATATAGTAGAATAAACAATGATTAAATATAGTAGAATAAACAATTATTTAACGGGTACTGCACCCCTCACCCAATTGTTATGTTAGGTGTAATGGATGTGCTAATTGAGTGAGAGGTTCGTGGAGGCCTCTACTAGGACGATATGCTCTGGAAGGGACTGATGGCAGTAAATAGGTTCTAGAGGCTATAACCCCTTTAGTTGGATATGGCAAGATATAACATCGTGATTCGCTCATAAAGGGGAGGGGGGAACATAGGAGGTAGCGCATAGATCCTGTAGCTTACATTAATGAGAACATTAAAATGAGGTTCAAAAATGTGTGTTCAGAAGAATGCCCCACAGGATATGAGTGGTAAACTATGCAGACATAAGAAAAGGAAATAAACGATCTGTAGAAAAAAAAAAAAAAAAACTAAACAGGTTATACAGAGGCTGTCTGGTCGATTGCGGTCTATTCAAGGCATTAGGCTTGATGATGGGTCCCCTCGGTGGGCTGCAGGGATGAATGGGTGAACCCTCTCTATATTCACTTCAGATATTGGAGGTCAAATGTGTATGCTGAGGTGACGCTTCGGCAGCCCGCTTGCAGAGCCTCAGTTTCTGTAGCGTTTCAACGATCTTAGCTGCAGCTGTGATTTTCAAGTAGCCAGAGTCTCTGGGTATAATTAGGCTCCTAAGCATACTCAAGCGGTACGGCATCTTATGTAGTTAAGGGTCATAGTGAGGGTCTCCATTCCAGGGTGGCTCTGGTTAGGTCAATAAAGAACGTTAATGAGTGTTCCTCAAAATTAGGCTTCCCCACCTGTTTGGGAGGTGAGTACCTGGGTCTGATGGGTACAGAAAGTTCGTAATCCGCTTAATCAGCTAAGGACTCCTTGCTGGATGCTCTTGAGAGTGCATCAGACACCGGCGCCATTTCCAGCCTCCCTGAGGTTATCGGCCTTCTCAGAAGTTCGGCGATGTCGGCGGTGGATGGGGGTCTGTCCGTCTTGTATTTCTTGCTGCGGTGCCCCATGTCTTCATAGAGCTATACAGCGAATTCCAGTACAATTAGCTGCGAGAAATCCTGTGTTTTTTGCCTTTTTCTGCGTCCTTTCAGTATGGCCGCTAGCTCCGCCCCGTAGCTGTACTTTTTAACCCTTGTGGGGTGGACTAGGATACTATAGTGTTAGAAATACATATTTGCATTTCTAAGACTATGGAGTTCCTTTAAGGTGGCTACACTAATTTTTATATACCGTATATACTCGATTATAAGCCAACCCGAATATAAGCCGAGGCCCCTAATTTTACCCAAAAAAACTGGGAAAACGTATTGACTCAAGTATAAGACTAGGGTGGGAAATGCAGCAGCTACTGGTAAATTTCTAAATAAAATTAGATCCTAAAAAAATTATATTAATTTAATATTTATTTACAGTGTGTGTATATAATGAATGCAGTGTGTGTGTATGAATGCAGTGTGTGTGTATGAGTGCAGTGTGTGTATGAATGCAGTGTGTGTGTATGAGTGCAGTGTGTGTGTGTATGAGTGCAGTGTGTGTGTACGAGTGCAGTGTGTGTATGAGTACAGTGTGTGTATATGAGTGCAGTGTGTGTATGAGTGCAGTGTGTGTGTGTATGAATGCAGTGTGTGTGTATGAGTGCAGTGTGTGTATGAATGCAGTGTGTATGAGTGCAGTGTGTGTATGAATGCAGTGTGTGTGTGTATGAGTGCAGTGTGTGTGTATGAATGCAGTGTGTGTGTATGAGTGCAGTGTGTGTGTATGAGTGCAGTGTGTGTATGAATGCAGTGTGTATGAGTGCAGTGTGTGTGTGTATGAGTGCAGTGTGTGTATATGAATTCAGTGTAACTGTGTGTGATGCAGTGTGTGTGTGTGTGTGTGTGTGTGTGTGTATTGCAGAGCCTTGGTGGGGGGGTGGGCATTTTTATTATTATTTTTTTTAATTATTTTAATAATTTTGTTATTATTATTAAAATATTATTTTATTTTAATTGTATTATTATTTAAAATATTTTAAAAAAAAATGTGTCCCGCCCTCCCTGCTTGTTAGCTGGCCAGGGAGGGGGGCTCTCACTCCCTGGTGGTCCAGTGGATGGGCACTGTGTAGGAGGGGGGCTGGCAGAGAGTTTACTTACCTCTCCTGCAGCTCCTGTCAGCTCCCTTCTCCTCCGCGCCGGTCCGTTCAGCACCTCTGTCAGCTCACAGTGTAAATCTCGCGAGAGCTGCTCTCTGACCCCGCGGCTCTCGCGAGACTTACACTGGGAGCTGACAGAGGTGCTGAACGGACCGGCGCGGAGGAGGAGGGAGCTGACAGGAGCTGCAGGAGAGGTAAGAGCTCTCTGCCAGCCCCCTGTCTGTATTATGGCAATGTAAATTGCCATAATACAGACAGTGACTTGAGTATAAGCCGAGTTTTTTTTTTTTTTTTTTTTTTTAATTCTTTATTTTTGTGGTGTACATAGTTAACACAAGCTCTAGCAATGCCCCAACGGCAAATACAAGATTGGCAAAATACATATATGAGCAAATATAGGGCAAAGCAGGTCACGGCACACATATTTTTTGGTATTAGCTAGTTCACATGGAATTTCAAACGGAGTTCAAACATGTCTAGGGTATATAGTAAGGCTTAAGACGTGGTTAGTGTGTGCATAGACATGAGTGGGTATGTGAGTGTGATGCTTAAAACATGCAGTTGTGACATACGTGTATACAATAAGCAATTAATAAACATGTAGGTTGTTCGGCTAGCAGGTAGGTCATTGTGAGATTATTTAATAACAAGCTATCTGAGCTGCTGCCTAGTATGAGTTATAATTTCTGGTTTCAAGACACAGAGAACAGCAAAAGAAAAACAAAGATGAAAACATTTGCGATAAAGGCATGCTGATAAATGAGGATATTATCACCCAGAGGAAGTCCACTGGCTACAGGTTATGTGTGCTTATTAGTGGACTTAGTGTCATGCTCTGAGTCCTGTGGTCATCCAATGCCTTTCGCCAGCAAGTCACACTGTGGCCGGTCGTCAGGGTCTTCAGGACCAGTATGGGCTGTGTATCCCGTCGCTGTCCACCAGCTCCTGCCTTTACAGACCCTCATCACTGCGGTCAGGCTTTGATGTTCTGTTGGGTGCTGAAGCGCCTGGGTGCTTAAGCTGTTTGCAGGTAGGTGAGGTCGGCAAGCTTTCAGTCTGGCAGGGTTTCTCCGTGTGGGAGCTCTGCGAGCAGGCTCTACCCCTGGTGCAGGTGGTGTTGGATGCTTGTGTCTCTTTGCTCTCAGTCCAGGGGAGGAGCAGGCTGTCTGCATGGCGCTGGGGGCCACTGTGGCAACGGTTGCCGTGTGTGTGAGTTGCTGCTGCCGGGACTCTATTCGGGTCCAGAATGCCGCACACAGGGCGTTGAATGCCGCTTGAAACTTTGTTTCCCAGTGGAGCATGTGCTCGGACAGTGTGGCAGCCATTTTAGCTGTCGGGCCTCTCTGGCCTCGTTTGCGGTGTCTGGGTCTCAGGGTGAGGTCCACAGGGGGAGGATCCACGCCGGATTGTACCCCTGGCCGGGGTCTGTTGTGCAGGACAGTGGGGTAGCGGCCGTCCACCCCACTCTCCACCGGAGAAGGCCCCGGTTGGGGCAACTTAGATTTCTCCCCCAGGGGACTGAAGCTCGACGAGCCAGCCTCTCCCCGGGTCCAGCAGTACCTCAGCTCTAGGCTACTTCGCTGTCGGTCCAGTCTTGGGTGGTAAAACATGGTTTTAGAGAGTTTTCTCAAGTGAGTTGCAGGAGCTGCTTTAGCTTGCAGCCATCCAGCTCGGCGAGTTGGGGTTTTTCAGCACAAAAAATGTGCTGAAAAACTCAGCTTATACTCGAGTATATACGGTATTCTACTTAAAATATGGATTTATTTGAACAAATCAAATTATTGCATAAATGTTATTATTATTATTATTATTATTATTATTATTATTATTATTCTTGTTAATATACTTCTAAAATGACAACATGTTCTGCATCCAAACCCAGTACATTTATTGCACGAATTATTGTATGTATACAAATTGTTTCTACAGTGTTTTGAAATATTTATATTTAACATTAAACATTTTTCTATTTACCATGCATTCAAAAAATAAACACAATAAAACCAAGAATATTTTTTTTATCTAAAAAAAATAAATGGATGGCACAATGTTATTTGACAAAGAAGTTTTAGTACAATGAGGACTTTCCTTCTAAATGTATTCCTTTATTCAATAAAACCAATATACTAAAATATTTAAGGTCTTTAACTTTTTACTACCTAGAGACTAGTGAGTGATGAAAACTTATCACACTCTATTGCATCTTCTTCTTGGGTACTGACTGCAGGGCATTGTGGGAATATTTATACGTTACGGATTTTTAATAGAGGGAAAAAGAATGCTTCCACAAAAATTGTAAAAATAAAACAATTTTACATCCTCAGAAAGATAAAAACACATTGGCCATTATCTCTTCTAGTTATAATATATACCAGTGAATAGGTCATGTCTATCTGTCAGATATCCCCTTACGTTAATACTCTAGAGCGGCACTGTGTAATGTGTTTCTTTCATTTAAAAAAAAAGTGTAGTACTAATAACTTGTACAGGATACTCTCTTACAACAATCTGAAATGTTATCTCAGAACGTGTCTTGTCTACTTGTGAAACTGGCAATGCACTACTAAAAACAAAAAACCAAAAAAACAACAACAAAAAACAACACATTGGCCAATATAGTTTGCATAACATGAAATTTAGTTGAACTTTCCTATATGTTTTGTCTTCTAGATAGTTTTATGTACGTCCTTTCATTCATTGTACTGGTCTCTCAGTTCAACTGGAAGACTATTCTAGGTATCTACTTTCATATCAGTACAGTAATGTTTCTTTACTTATTTTTTATTATTATTATATTAATTATTATTATATTTACACAGCCCCTCTGTTTTCCACCCTCCCCTTTCAACAATGCCCTATCATTATTATTATTATTATTATTATTATTATTTTATTATTTATATAGCGCCAGCAAATTCCTGTACAATGTACAATGGGATTAGCCCATTTATTAAAAATACAAAGTAGCAGAGTGAACTTTCAAACTCTCTGGGTTATTCAATAAGTAAGAATTCAAAGTGAATTTCAAATTTAAGGTCAAAATAACCAATCTGGAAAAAAAAACTCTAAATCAGGTATACTTCCAGTTTGGCTAACCTGACCTTCAAATTGAAATTCACATTGAATACACTTTGAATTCTAACTTTACTGAATAACCCTGTATTAAGTATTTCTCTTAACCCCTTAAGGACCAAACATCTGGAATAAAAGGGAATCATGACATGTCACACATGTCGTGTGTCCTTAAGGGGTTAAAGGGTAACCGCTACAGCCTGATGTAGTGTTTATGATGCCAGGAGTATCCTGGCCCTATTTCCCGGTAATTGAATAAACCATTTTCTGGCGGGTTGCCATCTTTTTAATCGGGTACCTGCCAGGTGCCGACAGTCATTTAGTGGCCAGTGACGACATCTGGCTACTGCAGAGCTGCAGAATCAGGAAGTCGATTCCGTTGGTCATTCATTGACCGCTCTCAGCCACTTAATGCAATTGTGTGTATAGAAATATGCACAGAATTGACATTATCATGCTCGGAACTCTTGCTCTGGGCTGGCTAATGATGCCTCAGTAAAACTGCCAGAGGTGGAATTACACCTCCAGCAGCAAAAGTGTTACGTGCATTGTTTCAAAGGGAATCGCTGCACATAGACACCAGGCACCACGACCACTTCAAATCCCTGAAGTTGTTCTGGTACTTGTAGTAAACCTTTAATTCTGAAAGAATTCATTTCCAACTGTATCGTATCATGATAAATGAATGTTTCACTATTCATAAAAAAAAATAAAAAAAATAAATACAAAGTTTGCAGTGCCTGGATGGGCGACGTAGCATGTCCTTATCAAATGCCTATTAACCCCTAACATTGTAAATTCATTTTCTAAACTTTTATTGAAAATATATGTATTTCAGTCATTATCCCCAGGAGAAACACAGAGAATTTAAATCTATATCACTACTGTAAATGCTTTGCTCTACACAATTTACCTGTAAAAATTGGACTAAAATATTTCGCAACATCATTCCAACCTGCGCAAATAGAAATGTGACATGTTTACCATGCTTGTCTGTTCTACTTATCCTGCTTTACGGTTTCATATTTGGAGCAAACGTATAGGCTCGACTTCCCAAGGGGCACGAAGGGCATTCTATTTCATTTCTTCAGAAAATTGTATCTCAGGATTTCAATCTTCTTAGATAGAGATGACAAAATACAATATCAAGAACACTTATGTTTTTTATCTCCCATATTTTTAGAGCATAAATAAAAGATCAGTAAACATTTAGGTCAACCATGACATTTATGAGAAAAAGTTACAAACCTAAAATGTTCTTTTAAAAGTATGTTGTTGAAAAGAATTCCGTGTTTTGGAAAAGTCAATAAATATCTACCATACCGTGGTATTTAAAATTGTCCTTTACAAGAAGGACTTTTCTCAAAACTATGTTAATGTTGGGATAATTTTTTCATCTACCTGTCCATGAATCAGTATAATGCTGATAAAATGACCTTCATTCTCCAGAACACATACTTAAAGGGACACTATATGCACCAAAACAACTTGGGTGTCTTGTCTGCCTATATTCAACATAAATTTTGTCATGATGACTTTCAAAAAGTAACTGTCACTGTTCTGGAAATTACACAATTGAGTGAAAGATAGAACATCATCAAGTAGTGTTTTCATGGTGACACTCTGTTTTCCTTTAAAGGGACACTATAAGCACAGAAACAACTTGAACTTAATAGAGCGTTTTTGTTTGTAGATCATGTCGCTGCAGTCTAATTGCTCGATTATCTGCCATTTAGTAGTTAAATCCCTTTGTTTATGCAACCTGAGTCACACTTCCCTGCATGTGACCTCAACAGTCTTTCTACACATTACCTGTAAAGAGAGATCTGATGTTGAAACAACCTTTATTGCACAGACTGTTTAATTTAGAGTTTCTAATCGCCTGCTCTGTACTGATCAAAAATTGTATTCTTTTGTTAATGCACGCTGTGAGAGCCACAGCCAGGGGAGGTCTGGCCATGTCTGCATGGACAGTAACAAAAGTGATTTAATTCTTAAACGGCAGAAAATTGATCTGTATACCTAAACTGTATACCTAACTGTATACCTAAATTAAGCTAAAATTGGTTTAAAGCTTAGAGTACAATGACATGTATGTGGGAAAAAATACTCATCTCCTGAAATGTTCTTTTAGAAGTATCTTTTAAAAGCAATTCTATGTCTGGATTATCCTTTTTACTTATGGAGGACATAAGCCATCACAATGCAACAAAAACAATGAATTTGAGAAAACTTGGAAAGCGCAAAAGCCGAGAGAAGCATAGTAGCTTGCCTTTTATTTAGTCTCCACTCCGGTCTCAAAAATGTTTCTGCTCCCTTGTGCCATTACGAAGAGAACCTATACCGTTTGCATATCAGACTGATCTCACCCATAAATGCAGCCCAGAACCAAAATGCCAGTTCTCTTTGCATGACATACATCAATACTGGAAAATCGATACAGCGTTCTTTTGGACCTTGTCAGCAAGGTGTAGCTGATACTCCCCCAGTAAGCATGGAGTCTATGTCTGGGTTACTTACCCCTTTAACTTAGGGAAAGCGTAACTTAAAACATTGCAACAAAAACAGAATATGAGAACGGGCAAAAACACAGTAGCTTATCCTTCAGTTAGTTCCTGCTCAAGTCTCAAAAAGGTTTTTGCTCACTTGTGCAATTACATAGAGAACCTAGGCAGGCAGGCAGGCAGGCAGGCAGGCAGGCAGGCAGACAGACAGACAGACAGACAGACAGACAGACAACACGAATCATTGACGTTTGGTCACAAGAAAACTTACAAGTACCCACTAAGAGAACACAGAGGTGTTTGTTAAATGAAACAATATCTACTCTAAGGGTGATTAAAGGTTGTGAAGCGATCGCCTGCAATGCTCTGTTTGGTTTTTCAAAATTGAACGAGTCAGTTACTAGGTTTTCATTCTCCTTAGTGCAAATGCACAAAGACAAGTGAAATACCAAAACTATTCTCTTTCCCTAAGGATTGCTCCCTATTTATGTTACAGTTGAGCTGTTTCAATCTGAGTGTATTGTAACAGGTCTTTGATGTCAAAAGCCTTATGAAAGCCAGCATATTATTAACCATTCATACATCCTGACAGTTACCTTCAACTCTGAGACATTTGTTTTACTCTTTTTCTCTAATAAATATAAACCAACATCTTTAAATCGAAGGATCCAGCCAGGAAATATCAATCTCTTCGCTGATATATAATCATTTAAAACAAGTTACTCTTTTATCATTTATTGTGTGATGGGCCACAAGATAAATTAATCGTACATAAAAAAAAAGTAATACCATCGTAAAATTCAAAGAAAATATAGAAAAACAAAGGCAACAACATAACAAATGAAAAATCAAAAACAGCTATATGAAACAATAAAAAGTATTTTGCCAACCCAGCATTAGAAGGCAATCCTGTTGAAATTTTGGGGGGCACTTATTTATTTCCAACCCTACTGTACCATTATTTTAACAGTTTGTTATGGTACTTTCTATCTTTCGAAATTCCATTTATAAATGTGTTCTGGTTTGGTATTTTTACGTGTTATACATCATGTTTGGTTTGGTTTCTGTATAGCTGTTGGGGGACGTTACACGTCAATGTTGGGGGACGTTATACGTCTTTTATACCTACATTTACAAAGAGAATTTCTTTATTGTTGTTCATAGACACTGCTAATTAATGGTGCAGAGTGATATTTTAGCATATGAAAAGGTTGACACACATTTTCCTGGGAAGTTGATTCACAAACATCAGTCTTTATTATAGTTATTGTTGGTTGTACATGTCCATGTCACTTTTAGTTATGTGCTAGTATAATTAACATATTATCCCAGATGAGGCTTTGAGTCATTTCGGGAGCTACTGGGTCTCCCATGTGCTCCAGAGAGTATTGTTGTCCCTGCAAATAAATTTAACAAAATTGCAATTAATGACGACCAGATACATGGAACACAAACGTTTTGCCAAATCTTTAAAATATAATCAATTCACTCTCACAAATTGGAACCCCCTAAACCTTTAAACGATAGTGATCTCCCTGAACATGTAGTTTATAATCATTCTACGATAAAATGTAAAGTCCCTAAGGCTATACAGGGGATCATCACTAACTGTATGTGGCCGAAACTCTGTTTGTTCACAAATTTCCACACCTCATTGAAGTTGTTAAAGAGGAAGGAGTGTCTGGGCATCGTCTTAACTTTGCCAAATGGTTTAACCCCGAAATTGGACACACTGCTGTCTCTTGGTTTCCTTCCTGTCTGCCACCACAGTATGTGGACGTTTTTGCGAGGCAGTAGGTGACACTTTTAGCCTATCTCTGGCCTTCCCTTGATAGAAATAGTACTTATTCATTTTCTCAACTGGAGGTCAGTGATAGGCGGAACTTTGCTTTCCTGTGGAGGCAAATGTATGAAATGTGGTCAGGCAGCTGGTCCACACCACAGGCTCCCAGACCCTCTAAATGGTTTCTTCTTTGAAACTCAGATCCAATCACGTGAAGTCTTCGATTAGCTGAGTCTCAGTTTCACTGAAGTCTATTGATAAGTTGGGGACTATTTGCTCAGGATGCATCATAAGAGCTTCTGGATTGGCTGAAAGCTTTTCCACTACTTTTGGGTCTGGGCAGAGCAACAAAAATGGGAATCTCGGAGAGTATTGTGCTGTAAAGAAATGTTTTTCTTTTATTATTTTTCACATATTTCTATTATGTTGCACTTGGGACCGTCCAAACACCATCATAGGCCCGGGGCAAAGCAGTGCACTGTGGCGCTGCCTACACAACCACTCACAGGAATAGAAATGTAAATTATAACTAAAATTAAGCTTATTTTTATTGGTACCTCCAACAAAATCAGTGTTTAAACATTAAAAACATGCTGTACAGCAAGGATTAATCCACACATATGTTTAGTAGGTAATAGCGGGAGGTAACTGACATAGACTGTTAAAAATATTACAAAAACTTCATTATAGTTTTACATCTTCAAAAAACGTGTGTGTTGATTTTGTCTTGCTTATATACAATTAGTACATGTACGTTGTTTTGGTCAAGGTCAAGATATGTATTCGCAACTGCAAGATCACATGTACAGATAACAGCTGATACGGTGATTAATCCACCAGAACATTATAATAAGGAGGGATTGAAGGTTCTGAGTAAATCCCCTGGAATAATAAACTGGAAAGTTAATAAGCCTATGGGGTCCATATGCTCGTGGGGCCCCCAGGCAACTGCCCAGTGTGCCCATGAGTAAAGGCAGCCCTGGTTGCACTTGTAAATAAAAACACATACAATTTTCTTTTGAAAACAAACAAAAAATTTGATTTAAATCCTACATTTTAAAATGTTATTTAATAAAATTTCTGTATTAAACTCATGATTCTCTGCACAATTTATAACAATTCTTTGTGTTTAAAAGTATTAATAGAACATTACAAGCGCAGTAGCCACTACAGCGCACTTAGCCATTGAGATGGCTCCGCACGGCAAAGCATAGCTCGAGAGAGTTAACAGACGCTCCATATGAGAGCTTCCGTCTCTCCATGACCTGAGCCTAGCGGACTCCAGGTAAGTTGTCACAGTCTTAACAAATGGTTGGACTGCATACATTGGGGTGACACAAGAGCACACCTATCACCATAACCACTACAGTATGCTACAATGGTTATGGTGCTTGGAGTGTTCCATTAAATTACCTATTTCTGTTTCATAGTTCATATTCATCATTGCCCAGCTAATCTCTGCAAGGGAAATAGTATATGTTTGGTTTTATGCTAACAAATATATTCTGTGGACTAGTGGTAAGTAAAATAATATTTAAGGTAATTAGGTTTACTTTTTGGGTTTATAGTTTTGTTTCGTACTACTTGGGAAATCCACAAATGTAATGCATTTTCTAATGTATTCTAATTAAAGTGCAATAACGTTTATCGCAATCCAACAAATTTAAACATGTGAGAAACCTAAAAATGGTAAGGCCGTGGTATCCTCCTCACAGCTGGTGTAATTAATAAGCCAAGAAAACAATTGCTTAAACGAGAGAATCCATTCTCTGGTGTAACAGAGGTAATTGCTGCGTTTACTGGCTATGTCAAACTGATATATTGCTACATATCACAGGTCACAGTTTGGTACTCATACATTATCAAATTTAAAAGAGCAATATTTGATCGCGCCCAATCTTTAAGCAACTCGGGGTACAAGTGGAAATTGATTTTTCTTGTTTTACAGCAAAGATTTCTGAAAATGAAGCAGATGTTTTAGTTAGCAATGGGTCAGATAGCCAGAATGACAAGGGTACATGTCTCCACAAGGACCTATTGAAGCAATTCATTATCAAAAGGGTTCGCTTGAATGATCACAAGTCTCAGCATTCTAATCATAAGTCGTAAATGGTTTTTGAAAACATTGTAACACCCACCTTTGTCATCCTGCAGTTCCTTACACGGAAAATTATACAATGAACATATATAAATTTACATTATATTTTATTTTTTCTTCTACAGTCCTAAAAATCAAGAAAAAGAAAATTAAATATGCAGGAAATAAATAGTATTTGAAATCACAAAATATTTTCTATGAGAGCATGCATGAATGAATAAAATTATACCAATTGGATGGTCTACACAGAAAGCAGTGTGAATATATATAAATGTAAATATGTCTACAGTTTATTCATTTATATTAAATTATAATTATTTTTAGCTTAGAATACTCTCTGCAAGCTGGTCCTTATCTATTTGTGTTTAAATATATTTTTATATAGGCAAAATGAAGGAGGAACAAACTGTGTAATATATTTTTTAAAAAAGCACAAAGTAAATCAAAATATAAATGTCAATAACTAACACATGCAAAGTGAAAAAAAACATTACAGTACAGAAACGATATGAATTCATATGTAAGCAAGTGATAATACAACCGGACCTACGAACACTTAGAAAAAGGCAGTTCCCCCTCTCTCAATCCAACCAAGATACAAAAATAAATAAATAATAAAAATAAAAAATGCATTATAAAATAGTTGGTATTGGGGGGCGGAGCCTGGCAGCCGCACAGAGTGGTCGCACACACTGAGAGCTCCGCACAAACGGGCTCCTAAACGAGAAATAAAAGCAATTCAGCGACTCAAAACCACGATCCCTCGACACCACAACACCGGCGGCATCTCCAACTCGCAACAAAGTGGTGTGCCCGACCGTGACCGGTGGAAAACCCCGGAGAAGAGTCCGAGGCCTATAAGAGGCCTAACAGCAGCGCACGAGAGGGAGGCGGCCGATCCCTCAGCCTGCAATCAAGCACTCACCCGGGAGGACCTTCCTGCACCTTCTCCCCCCCCCCCCAGCCGGTGGGGGTTATCCCGGCAAATCTCAGCGGTGTCACACTAGCTAAGCTCCTACTAGCATGCACTCGGGTCTACCCACCTGTGAAGACCAAGATGGCGGACGCCTCGTGCAACCCACTGCCTCAAACTAAGCGACTGACCCTGCAGGAGAAGCTTGAAGCTCTACTCACAAACTTTTGGGCCACATTGGCAGCACGCCAGCACAAGCCTAATGGAGCCCAGCCAGGACTTCCCTTGCCACTCACCACAGAGCAGCCTGCGACTTCTAAACGACGCCCTGGGGCGGCATTACCACTAGGGAAGAAAACACAGAGGCCACGGACATGGCGCCGGAGAACCCACCGGGCACGACCCAGCAACCGCCCTAAATCACTGTCCCAACTGGGAAAAGCACCTGGGCACAATTTACCTCCACGGGTGACCACAACTCTAAGGGGTTGGAAGCAACCACTTACAGGACATCGAGCAGCGACTGGTGAGCCAAGGGGTACCTCATGCACGAGACAATACAGATCTCCCCCTGGAGGACTTATTAGCGGCTTTGATGCAATGCCCAGACAGGGAGTAGGGTGAAAAATCCCTGAGCGGGGAACAGCTTGCCTACCGGATACCGACAACCTGCTATACCAAGGGACGACCCGACAATAATTGACGCTAAAGTAACGCTAATTAATGTCAGAATGATGTACTTTCTAAGTGTGCTAAGCGTTCTCTTTTTTATATTTGTGGCAAGAGCCCTGACGCTAATGAACTTATCTACTGGCCATCACATGTTTTACCCTGATATTCACTCAGCAGTCACTAGCTCATGTAATTTGTTCAGCATACGTTTATCAGCTTATGTACTCGTCATGCATGATATCACTTTGCCAATTGACCCCTATCTAGCAACCATAGTCTACACGGGTACATAGAGATGGTGTCAGCTGCCTGATTAAGCCTATATAATTTTACTCGTTTTTTTTTTTACATTATGATGTCTACAGTGTACTCTACACAACCAAGACCTAGAACACAACTCCTCCATCTACGAGCCAGCACTAGCATTGTGTTTTTCTCACTTGAATAATTAACGCATGTACCTAGCACGATCCATACTGCTAGCCTGTTTAGAGTCTCTGTATAATCTATACTACAGGAAATGTCCCACTTAAGCTTATACTCACATGGCTTCCAATCCTTAAGTCAGCAGTGTCAATATGTCTCAATTCCGACCCTATATTACTTTATAGCGGACACAGAGACTTCTCTTGAAACCATCGTTTCTTATAATATAAAATGTGCACCATTAATGTATGCCTAACACATGTTTATAAATGTTGAATTGACTGGCGAGCAACTGCTGTTGTGGCATTGCATGCCTATTTGTTTTTCCGCAAGCACAATAAAATAAAGAATTAAAAAAAAAAAAAAATAGTTGGTATTTATTTATTTTAAGGATGAATGGAACGATCCACACAACCTATTCAAGAAAATATATGTTATAGGAAATAGAAAAGACTCCTTATAAATCATTCCAAAGCAGGGAAGATTTGATGTCTCAAATTAGCTAAACACCGAGTAGCTCAGAGCTCAATTATACCAAATTAAACAGTGACTCTAATAGTGATTAGCCACAAATCTCCAAATTGTAGCAATTTAAAATTCAAATGGCAAAATGTAGTTAAATATAGCTGATTTGGAAAAAAATATCGAACTCTGCTACAATCTTGGCTATTTAGATATTACTTCTCTACAATTCATAGCTTAGTAGATAAACACAGGTCCGGACTGGCCATCGGGCACACCGGGCAAATGCCCGGTGGGCCGCGGTGGCCATGGGCCGAGGCCGGCAGGGGAAGGTCCCAGGATCTCCCCTGCCGGTCTTTGCAGGGCCGGCACTATCCTAGCGCCGGCCCCGCTGTTTGCCACGACGGGCCGGTGGGGAGATCAAAGATCTCCCTCACCAGCCCACTTTCATAGACCTGCGGCTGGGGAGGAAGGGAGGGAGAGAGAGGACCCGGCGGAGCTCTAGCTTGCAGCTCCGCCGGGTTCCTCTCGCGAGATCTGGCGCGTTGCCATGGCAACGACCGGATCTCGCGAGAGTGAACTCTAGCCTTCAGGCTAGAGTTCACTCACCACGAGGACCACCAGGGATGCTGGGCGAGTGACTGAACCCCCTCCCAGATACCATCATGCCGGTCCCCCCCTCCCAGGCTAAAAGGTAAGAAGGGAGGGGGGGACATAATGCCTGCTTAGATTTATTTATTTGTATATTTACCACAAAACACAATCCATAACATTTACACACAGCACTCTCACACACATCAGCACTCACACACATCACCCTCAGCACTATCACACACATCACCCTCAGCACTATCACACACATCACCCTCAGCACTATCACACACATCATCCACAGCACTATCACACACATCATCCACAGCACTATCACCCTCAGCACTCTCAGACACATCATCCACAGCACTATCACACTCGGCACCCTCACACACATCACCCTCAGTACTCACACACATCATCCACAGCACTATCACACTCAGCACTATCACACACATCACACTCAGCACTATCACACACAGCACTATCACACTCGGCACATCACACTCAGCACTATCACACACATCATACACAACACACATCACACACAGCACTATCACACACATCATACACAGCACTATCACACACATCATACACAGCACTATCACACTCGGCACTCTCTCACACACATCAAACTCAGCACTATCACAAAACACATCACACACAGCACTATCACACTCGGCACCCTCACACACAGCACCCTCACACTCGGCACCCTCACACTCGGCACCCTCACACTCGGCACCCTCACACTCGGCACCCTCACACACAGCACCCTCACACACAGCACCCTCACACACAGCACCCTCACACACAGCACCCTCACACACAGCACCCTCCCACACCACACACATTATCCACAGCACTATCACACTCGGCACTCTCACTCACATCACACATCACAATCAGCACTATCACAAAACACATCATACACAGCACACACAGCATCCATCATACACACATGCTGCACCCCTCACATACACACAGAACCTCCCCAACACACTGCACCACACACATACACAATACTTCCAAACATATGTACATACATATATGTATACATACATATATATACACACACACACACACACACACTACATTCCTGACATACACACTCTGGATCCCCTATACACACACACTAGATTCCTTGTAAGCAAACACATACTACACCCCTAAACACACTCTCTACAAACACTGCATCACCTATACACACACACACACGCTACATCCCCTATACACACATTCTCTACAGCCCCTAGCCACATATGCATTACATTACACCACAAACACAACACGACTAAAACCGACCTTATTACATAATACCACACCACAATCGGCTCACTCTATACACACACACACAATCCCACAAGCAGGCTCCAAACACATGCACAATACTCTTTCCTGGCCCTTTTGTCTCCTGGTATCCATTTATAGAGACACCAGAGACAAGTTGCAAGGAAGCACAGTGCAAGCATGTTATTAAATTTGCTTGCACTGTGCAGAACTAATACAGGGATTTTTTCTCATGCTAGAGCTCTTTAGCAGAGCTCTGCGCATGGTCTGCCCTGGCCTGCACTTTGAGAGGGGGCGTGTTTGTCGTTAGTGATGACAAAACACACCCTCTCTGCTCCGCCCCCTTCTTAGTGGGCCGCTGTGATAAAAAAAATGCCCGGGCCGAATTTTTATCCCAGTCCGGCCCTGGATAAACATGTGAGGTGTTGTAAGACAGTGTAGATATTATTATTATTATTTATGTAACGTCAACTTCTTCTGTTGTACTTTACCATGATAGAGAGGGGATATTTAGAGGTTGGGAAAATTGCACAAAAGAGTTTACAATCTATGAGGATTAGAATTAGATGTATATGTATCATTAACCCCTTAAGGACCAAACTTCTGGAATAAAAGGGTGTGTGACATGTCATGTGTCCTTAAGGGGGTAACTGACTTGCCCAAAAATATTCAGTGCAAATTTTATCATGATGACTTTTAAAAGGGAGCTGTCACTGTTCTGGAAATTACACAACTGAAAGTGAAGTGAAAGATTGAAAATCATCACGTAGTGTTCCCTTTTGTCACGTGATACTATGTGTTCCTTTAAAGAACACTATAAGCAGCAAACAACTTTAATTTAATGGAGCGGTTTTGGTATATAGATCATACCCAGCAGTTTAACTGCTCAATGCTCTGCTATCACTTTGTTTATGTAGCCTGAGTCACACCTCCCTGCATGTGATCTACACAGTCTCCCTACACATTTCCTGTAAACAAAGATCTAATAGATCTAATGAGTAAACTTCTATTATTGTACAGTATGTTTAATTTAGAATATCTCCTGCTCCCCCCTCCCCCTTCCTCCCCAGATGTCAATCAGGCAACTGGTCATTTTACTTCCTGGATGTTTAGCCCAGAGCACCTGCTTTGCAAAGAATTCTCATTGATCTGCATTGGGAAGTCTGCGATTGGGCAGCCACAGAAAGTCTGGGTGTGGTTAGAAGAGGAAGGCTTGCAAAGGCTGCAGGCTAGAGATTTGCAGCACTTGCAAGCAGTTTTTATGCATACCTACAATGAAAAATGCATTGTTAAATGCATGCATGTTTTCATTGGGGTATATCTACTAAAAAGGGATTTGTGTCCCTTTAAATTTCCATTAATTGATTTAGCAATTTACATCACAATCTAGATTAACAAAAGAACAACCAGTGCACATATTGCCAATTCTTTATGCTAACTGCCAGGGGCACAGGACAACGTTTATAAGAATGTCTGACAGGGAACAAAGATGGCGGTGCCCAGATGCAGAGTTTATACTACTATATATACTTTTTAACAACTCAAACATACATATTTGTTACATACAGAAAATAAGTAAAGCACATATTTTAAAATTGTGAGAATTGATAGTTTCCCTTTCATACTGTGAGGATTATTCAATAAAGTGAGAGTTCAAAGTGAATTCTAAGTGTATTTCAAATTTAAGGTAAAAAAAAAGTCAAAATGGGAAAAAAAAAATCTCTAAGTCAGTCTTAAATTTGAGATTTACTTCTAACTCTCACTTTCGAGTCATGCCCTAATCCATATCTGCAGAGACCACCCAAGGCAAATTTCATTCTTGTGAATATCTTTGTTAATGGTTAGCAAAAATGAATCGGACACAGAGACATATGTAAAGATTATATGCAGATAGAATTTCCAAGATACGCAAGGGCCCATCAAACCTGCAGATTAATGCACTTCTTAATAAAAGTATTCTCTAATGTTACAATCTTTTCTGGCTGACGAAGCCAAACACACTTAAATTAAAACACTAGAAAAAATAAATTCTTTAATGACATCATGAAAAGCAAGGTAAATAAGATATTTTTTTTCTTTTTACCCAAATCCCATTTTACTTACATTTATACATTGTTCTAGTCAAACCTTTGGTTTTTTTTACTTATCTACTTACTTTGCAGAATTTTTGGCAACTGAACATCCTCGCCAGAACCTTATTTAGTATCTCTTTGAGAAACTAACATTGTATTTAACTTACCGTACATTGATTTACTCAGCATATGGTTTTTAAAATGAAATGTATTTTTTGTAAATACATCTTTACTGTTCTAAAAAAAAACATAAAAAAGACATCCAAACAAAAACAATATATATATATATATATATATATATATATATATATATATAACATCATACACGGTCTGATTTGCATTTGAAGGTAAAGAATTAAATGGGATACCAAAGAACAAAAGTGTAAGGAAAGTGTATTGTACATGTGTTTAGAGCCTGCTTGTGGGATTGCGTGTGTGTAGAGTGTGTTGATTGTGGTGTTTTTTGAAAATTTTGGTTTCAGTTGTGTTGTGTTTGTGGTGTAATATGTATGGCATGGGGCTGTAGAGAGAGTGTGAGTATAGGGGATGTAGCGAGTGTGTGCATAGGCGCTGTATAGATGAGGTAGTGTGTGTAGGTGTTGCAAAGTGAGTGTGTGTTTAGGGAAAGTAGTGTGTGTTTGCTTACAGAGGATCTAGTGTGTTCATAAGGGATCCAGAATGTGTATGTCATTAATGTAGTGTGTGTAGGTGGTGCAGTGTAATTCTATAGAGGATCTATTGTGTGCATAGGAGAGTTAGTATGTGTGGAGGTCCCAGAGTGTGCGTAGGATATTTAGTGTGTGTGTGTGTGTAGAGGATTCAGAGTGTGCATAGGGATTCTGGTGTGTGTACATAGAGGATCCATTGTTATGTATGGGATGGTGTGTGTGTCTGGAATGTAATGTGTGTAGGGGTGCAGTGTGTGTAAGGAATGCACTGGGTGCGAAGGGTGCACTGTGTGTGTGAAGGGTGCAGGGTGTGCAGTGTGTGAGGGGTGCAGTGTATATGAAGGGTGCACTGTGTGTGATGGGTGCAGTGTGTGTGGAGGAGTGCAGTGTGGTGTTTGGGTGCACTGTGTGTGTGAAAGGTTGCACTGTGTGTGTAAAAGGTGCACTGTGTGTGAAGGGTTCACTGTGTGTTTGGGGTGCAGTGTGTGTGAGGGGTCCGGTGTGTGTTTGTGAAGGGTGCACTGTGTGTGAAGGGTGCAATCTTTGATCTATACTTTCTTCTTTTCTTGTTACACTAGGTAAATATTTTGAACATACCTACTGTGTCCATGATTTATACTAATTATTGATATACTTTCCCTCTCCCCCCCTTTTTTAACAACATACCAATAAAAGTGAAGTTTTACACATATTAATATCTCATCATTATCTTGTTGGGTCAAGGCTTCCTCTTTAAAAACATATTTACTTTATGTCCCCCTTCCCTTCTTTCCTTTGTCTGGGAGGGGGGACCTTGTTGTCAGCCCTCGTGGTCCAGTAGGATATCCCTGGTGGTCCGCTGAGGAGTGAACTCTACCCTGCAGTTCCTGGGGTAGAGTTCACTCTCGCGAGATTGGAGCATTGCCATAGTAACTACGGCAACGCTCCGACCTCACGAGAGGAACCCGGCGGAGCTTTAGGATATAGCTCCCCCGGGTCCTACTGGCACCTACTGGCAGATACACACTGACAGTCACACACATTCACTGACAAACACAGACTCTCACTGATTTGACATACACACATTCACTGACAGACACACATTTTCACTGACAAGCACACAAACACTCAATGAAAAACACAGACTCTCACTGATGTGACAGACACTCACAGACAGACTTATACACTCACAAATCAACTGACAGACACACACATACAATGAATGATAGACACACACACATTCTCAAATTACTAATATTATTATTTTAATTTGTCCACCCAGCCTCTCTACCTTTGGGAGAGCTGGAGTTGAACTGTCCCTGAGGTCCAGTGTAGCTGTTGTGAGGTGGGCGGCTGTGAGCACATCAGAGGCATTGGGGAAGCTCTATTCCTCCTGCTCTGCTCCCTCGCGGGCCGTCTACTGATGCAGGATTCTGGCTCACCACCTCTGATGTGGCCACAGCCGCCCGCCTTGGGGGTCCATAAACTGCTTCCTCCATGACAAGAGGAAGCACCGAGGACATCCATGCAGGCACTTTGGGATAGATACAGACAGGGCAGGCCTTAGGCCTTTAGGTGCCCTGTGCGAAAAATCACACATACACAGGCTGACAGTGACGCACACACAGTTACAGTGACACACAAGCAGACAGTCACAGACACAGAGGCACACAGTCACACACACACAGCCACAACACACACAGAAGCAGACACGGTCACACACAGTTACAGCCACACACAGAGGCAGACAGCCGCACACACAGAGGCAGACAGCCACACACACAGAGTCAGATAGTCACACACAAAAGCAGACAGCCACACACAGTTACAGCCTCACACACAGAGGCAGACAGTCACATACACACACACAGAGGCCGACAGCCACACACACAGAGGCAGATAGTCACACACAGTTACAGTCAAACACACACAGTTATAGAATAAGTATAGGTAAATCACTATAAAATTACAGTGAGAGTATCCAGGAGCTAGTAAACCTCATCAGTAGGAAATAAAGTTGATATCCATAGAAATAATAATACTAATAATGGTATAAAGGAAAAGGTCCTGTATGAAAAGTCCAAGAGAGTATCAAGCAAGTCTAAAATAGTATAGCATAAGTGTGCTTCTCTAAGCATTGGATTAGCTGATACCATCAAAAATTATCTCAGCCAGTGGAAGCGGGGTGACCACGTTGAGGCCAGAGCATCAGGGTTTAGAAAGCCTCTTAGTTCTCAAAGTCTCTGATGAAGTGGGGCAGGATCCCTACGAAACGCGTAAGGCATTGAAACTGACAGGCTTTTGGATTTTTTATAAGCCCACACTGTGAGCTAGCCTGTGTTGCTGCCAACCCCGGACTTGTATTGAAGATCAGTCCACAAAATCGGAGGGAGCACCTCGGTGTGAGGTTTGAGATGGAACGCACTGTGAAACGCACACCATCCTCACCGGTGATCAGGACATATAACGGAATACAGCTCAAATATACCTTATCCAACAACAACAGGGTCTGGACCACAGGTTACTCCACCAATTTCATATTATATCATTTAGCTGTCTATTATTACTTTGATGACGTGATTTTTGCATATTTGTAACTTTTGGAAAAAGTGCTTACATTTTTAGAGTAGATACTCTATATCTTTTTTATATTTCAAGCGCATCTCTGATTATATTTAGCAATCCGTGCCCTGTACTGACTTGCTTTACTTTTTACACACACACAGCACCAATCTCACACATACACAGCACCCCTCCTTTTGTCTCATCCCAGCCCCACCATGTTTCTCATTCTCCCTCCTAGCCCCTCCATGTGTATCATTCTTCCCCCAACCCCTCTATTTGTCTCGACCCACAGCCCCTCCATTTGTCTTATTCTCTCCCCAGCCACACTATGAGTCATATTCTTTCCCACCAGCCCCTCCATGTGTCTTAATTTGCCCCTCTAGCACCTCCATGTGTCTCATTCTTCCACTTCCCACCCCTATATGTGCCTCATTCTCCCCCCCCCCAACCCCTTAATCTCCATGTAGCCTGGCCAAGTGGACTGTGGATGGAGGGTCTTCTGTTTCTGACAGGAAGTGCTCATGGCTGTGCACCGGCCCTGAAGTTATGGCTGCCAACCAGGAAATATCCCGGTTGGCCAGGCACTGTGTCCAACTGCTTAGTCTGACCTTTTTAAAAAAAAAAAAAAAAAATTCTTTATTTTTGCGTTGACAGATATTAAGAAAAAAAGCATAATATTTGAGTGGAGGCGTACAGAGTCCGTACCTCTTATTTCACATTGGTGTACAGATTATGCAGTTTTACAATTATACATTAGATTAGTTTGTCGTTCTATGAGGCAAATGAAGGTTAGCCAAGAGGTATGCCTCACTGCATTGATGAAAAAATATACTGTCAAGGGTTTTATGGATAACATACCTTTTGCAGTCTGACCTTTTTAACCCCTTAAGGACACATAACATGTGTGACATGTCATGATTCCCTTTTATTCCAGAAGTTTGGTCCTTAAGGTGTTAAAGGGCAAAAACTAAAATCCAGGGGGGCAAGGGCCTCCCGTTTGCTGACACCCATGTCTGGGTGTGTGACGGAGCTCCTGTACCCCGGCTGGGTACCTCCACCAAGCTCACTCCCTAGTTGGAACCGTAAAACCTGAAGTGCATGTGCCTCAGTCGCCGCAGCTTGACTATGGTCCTTCTGGAGCTCTTCCACCCGACCAGGCTGCAGCTCTGCTTCCAGGCAGGTATCATCCCCTCTGCCTATCCTGCTGCAGTCGTTCTTCCGGGCAGGTATCATTCCCTCTGCTTATTCCACTGCAGTCCTTTTTCCAGGCAGGTATTGTCCCCTCTGCCTGCAATGTGATTTCTATTGCATTTACAAAGGCACTTGCAGCTCTCAGGCCTAGCTCTTTTGAATTATCCCAGGGCTAGCGGGATCCTGCAACTAGCCAACAGGACCGAAGAATCTGTCACTGGGATCCCTAAAAAAACACACAGGACACAAGCTCCAAAAGGAACTAATATAGCAAACTTTATTTTACTTAAGACTAGCCCATATTGTAATTACATTTATATTGCTGTGACAAGCATAACAAAATTCAAATAATAAAACGTCACAAAAGTATATTCGAAGCTTGGGCTTGTCACCAGGGATCTGTACTTGGACACATTCCCTTTAACATTTGTATTAGTGATATTGCAGAAGGTCTTGATGGTAAAGTATGTATTTTTACTGATGATACTAAGTTTGTGAACAGGGTTGATGTTCCAGGAGGGATAATCCAAATGGCAAATGATTTAGGTAAACTAGAAAAATGGTCAGAGTTGTGGCAACTGACATTTAATGTGGATAAATGCAAGATAATGCATCTCGGACATAAAAACACAATGGCAGAGTACAGAATATTTGATAGAGTCATCACCTTAACATCTGAGGAAAGGGATATAGGGGTGATTATTTCTGATGACTTAAAGGTAGGCAGACAATGTAACAGAGCAGCAGGAAATGCTAGCAGAATGCTTGGTTGTATAGGGAGAGGTATTAGCAGTAGAATGAGTGCTCATGCCATTGTACAGAACACCGGTGAGACCTCACTTGGAGTATTGTACGCAGTTCTGGAGATCGTATCTTCAGAAGAATATTGATACTTTAGAGAGAGTTCAGAGAAGGGCTACTAAACTGGTTCATGGATTGCAGGATAAAACTAACCAGGAAAGGTTAAAGGATCTTAACATGTATAGCTTGGAGGAAAGACGAGACAGGGGGGATTTGATAGAAACATTTAAATACATAAAGGGAATCAACACAGTAAAGGAGGAGACTATATTTAAAAGAAGAAAAACTACCACAGCAAGAGGACATAGTCTTAAATTAGAGGGACAAAGGTTTAAAAATAATATCAGCAAGTATTACTTTACTGAGAGGGTAGTGGATGCATGGAATAGCCTTCCAGCTGAAGTGGTAGAGGTCAACACAGTAAAGGAGTTTAAGCATGCGTAGGATAGGCATACAGCTACCCTAACTATAAGATAAGGCCAGGGGCTAATTAAAGTATTTAGAAAATTGGGCAGACTAGATGGGCCGAATGGTTCTTATCTGCCGTCACATTCTATGTTAAAATATATAGGAAATTATAATGGCATAATAACATATTTATAAAGGCATGGGGAAGATAATAACCAGCACATACATATCTCTCCTAATTAGCAATATGCAAATTAACCAGCTTTGCTATTCAGGTAGTGCAAATTGCTGTTGCTACCAACAGAGGGCGCTACACAGGCTCCATAGTCAAATCCGCCGTGTTGGTAGCAATCCTCAGTTCTTTTTCTAATTCACCTATGGCGGAATATATTTTGAAACTCACTTTGAATTCCCATTGCATTCTGGAAAATATCCATGCGACAGGGTTAATCGCTAAACTTTAAATTAGGAATGGCAAGACTTCAGGTAAAGTAGCCAAATTGTTACTATAGTTAAGATAGAGAATTATTCCAGATAAGCTTTCATTTTTTAGTTATCATTTACTGAAATTTGGGATTTAGGAAATAACCCGGTTGTTGAGGACCCATCACTCATAGCTGAACAACACACAATTATTTACCACCTAGATTCTACACACTCAGGATTATTATAGAAAGAGAGAAAACACTTTGACTAGTATAATACAAATATAATTCCTTTAGGCATGTCTAGGGTGGGTATGTTAATGAGAGGGGCTCTTACAGTAGTGGCACACCAGCCTGAGTTATTTCAACTAAAGAAGTCTCGCATGTAAGGGGCAGGCTAAACGCTTGCAGATGTTGATTCATGCGTTGCATGTGTCCCCATATGGGAGTGACGCTGACCCTTTTGTCCAGAATATGCCAAATTGGAGCAAGAGTGCCTGTGAGCAAACACGGCGCTAAGGCAAGTCATGGCAAATTAAAAAATTTGAAGTTAAAGCTCAAAACTTAGCATTTAGATTGAAACAGTGGCGTACTAAGGGAGGGGCGGGGGGGCGGTCCGCCCCGGGTGCCATCAGGGCTGGCCAGGCTTGCTATTCTGTGAGCTGTGTGGCTGCACCGGGTGCCATAGCAGCAGGGCGCTGGATAGCCGACACAGCTCACACGCAGGGGCTGGGAGCAAACAGGAGACCTGGCTGCACAGAGAGTTCGGGGCGGAGCTAAAATGGTCGTGGGGCGGAGCCAAGCCGGATGCGGGGGGCGGAGCTAAGTGCAGCCTCA
Organism: Pelobates fuscus; assembly: GCF_036172605.1. Lineage (NCBI taxonomy): Eukaryota > Metazoa > Chordata > Amphibia > Anura > Pelobatidae > Pelobates > Pelobates fuscus. The sequence goes on from NC_086324.1 coordinate 44,148,721, forward strand.
TACTGCTGCACACAGAGGGGAAGCAGGAAGGAGTCCCTGCTTCCCCAACTACAGCACAGGAGCCAGAGGTACTGAATCCATTCCTCCTCCAGCCCAAGCTTACAGTAAGTGAGATAGTGTGTGCTGTGTGTAACTGTGATTGTGACTGTCTTTGACTGTGTGTGTGTGTGTGTGTGTGTGTGTAACTATATGCCTGTGATTGTGTGTGTGACTCTGTGTGTGTGTAAGTGACTGTCTGCATGTGATTGTGTGACTCTGTGTGTGTGACTGTCTGCATGTGATTGTGTGTGACTCTGTGTGTGTGTGTGTGTGTGTGTGTGTGTGACTGTCGGTCTGTGACTGTGTGTGTGTGTGTGTGTGTGTGGGACAATCTGTGACTGTGTGACTGTCTGACTGTGATTGTCTGTGTGACTCTGTGTGTGACTGTCTGTCTGTGACTGTGTGAGTGACTGTCTGCCTGTGATTGTCTGTGTGTGTGTGTGCGTGTGACTGTCTGTCTGTGACTGTGTGTGTCAGACTGCCTGTCTGTGACTGTGTGTGTGTGTGTGTGTGTGTGTATGTATGTGTGACTGTCTGCCTGTGACTACTGTGTGTGGGACTGTGTGCATCTGACTGTGTCTGACGGTCCTCGTCCTGCAGTGAGACAGCAGCATTACAGGGCATGCAAGGGACCTGTGCAGGAAGACCACATAGATCCCAGCAGCAACCACTGACCACCAGGGACTGAGGATCCACTCCAGCCCTTCTAGAGCAAGGTAGGGAGGCTGGGTGGACCTCTTATTTATTAAATGTGTGTACGTATGTAATGTTTGTGTGATTGTGTGTCTGTGATTGTATGTGTGTGGTTCTGTGATTGTGTTTGTGTATATCTGTGATTATGTGTGTATCTCTGTGTATGTGTTTAGTAGATAGCTCCCTTATTTGGTGTCCTTAAATATTGCAATCTAAAATAAGGAAAACAAATAAGGGATTTATCCACTAAACAACTGAAAATATTTTTTTTTAAAAAGGGCTTTTTTAATTTTGATCCTTTAGCTGTTTAGTTGATAATTCCCTGAATTGGTGCCGTATGCGAGATTTTCATATTTAAAGATACCAAATGAGGGTGATGTTTAGCAGATAGTTCCCTTATTTGGTGTGCCCTTAAATATTGCAAGCCCACATAAGGATAGCAAATAGGGAAGTTATCTGCTAAACAAAGATCGAAGTTAAGAGGTGTCAGCCAGCCCACAACAAGAAATCTGGGTGGCTAACGTGAATTATATGCAAAGGTGTTGTCAGATGCCAGCATGCAGAGCACAGTGTTTCTGCGTGTGTGTATATGTATCTGCATGTGTGTATGTCCTTGTATGTGTATAAGTGCAGACATCTCAAAATCTCACCAACACTACACACAAATATACTCACGCATTTCAACGTCAACACTACATACAAACCATACCATTATATATAACCACATCACTGCATTCAAATACCACACAACACACAAATGCATGCTTGCATTCAAACACCAGCACTACATACAAACACACCCCTACATTCACTCACACATACTTCATACAAAAACATGCATACATTCACACACAAACACTGCTCAGTGCTAAATACATTAAAACAAATTTGGGTTGTTTTTTACATTTAAAGTTGGGGGGGGGGTGCCAAAAATAGGACCCGCCCCGGGTGCCAAATGCTCTAGGTACGCCCCTGGATTGAAACACCATCTTATCCATGTGAGAGGTTATAAAGCTCCACAAGGGTAGTAAAGGCACATAAACTCAATAACGTAAATACATAGAAATCTTACGGAAAGGATAGTGTATGCAGCACCATTTATCAACATATCAGTTAGAAAAGTCTGGTAATCATTAGCGGTGTCAAATTCCATAAAGTGTAAGTTCACTTTTTTTCATCCTCCATTTATTCTGAATCTTCTGTGGGGAAGATCGTTGAGGAGAAAGGGTGTCCAGGGGCCTTATAATCCCCCAGGTTTTCAGTGTAGCCAGCCCACCCTCCGGATCCTGAAGAAAGCAGAGTTTTCTTTCTTTCCACAATAGGTGCTTTTTTCCTCCATTTGTAGGAAATCTTTTGGTTCCTCAATGTCTTGATCACATTAATAAACTATCCATCTGCTGGGAATTGCGGTTGCAGGAAGATCCGCATACAAGACAACATCCTGGTATGACCGATATCTTTGTTGCCGCAAATAAGTCCTTGAAGCAATAGTAGTGGAATCTAGCTGATCTCGGTGCACACTGTCCATGAGCCATTCCGTGTCTTTCATATCAGGTGCCAAGGCCTTACACAATGATGTTAGGAAGGAAGGTAAAGCCTCAGAGGAGATGTTATCTGCTATGCTGCAGAATCGGACATAATTGTGCCGTGACCTGTCCTCAAGGTCCCCCATCTTCTGTCTCATCGTGGCATATTCTTCCTCCAACTTTTGTAGTTTATTGACTACATCATTATGGGCAGTACTGAACTCAAGTTTATGCTTGAGGTGGTTTGGTCTGTCACCTATCTCCGCAATGTTAGCATGAAGCGATGCGGCAATTTGTTTAAAATAGTTCTGTAGTGGGGTTCTCAGATGTTGGAGCATGGTGTTATAATGCCAGTTTGTGACAGGGTTGTTATCAAATGCTATCAGTGCTGGGTCTAGGTCAGCTTGTCCAAAGTTCTTTCTTCCCTTACCAGATCGGATCTGTGAGTTTTATTGTCTTTGAAGGGGCCATATGAGCAAGGTAAGGTATCAGCACTGAGAGGTTTTATTCAATCTGCTAACAAGTGCTGAACAGCCGTGCTGCAGGCCGAGTTTAACCGGGACCTCTACTCCCTGTATCTGCATAATTCAGCTGTTGTTCACGCCCCCCCCAACTTTAATTTCTATAAGAATGTTTATGCTAGAGATGCTGGGATTTAAGTCACCCTCGTCTAGTTGTAGAAGACCAAGCTAATCACTCAACAGATCAAACTAAAGCAAAGGTGGCTATAGATCCCCAGATGTGCCATGATGCTTTGTCAGCCTAGTTCTACAACAGCTGGAGTCTAATTTTTGGCCACCCCTGAACTAGATACTCTAAATGTTCTTTCGAGGGCATAATGCTTTATCATGATCATGACCCACCAGTGAACAACAAGTCCATCAGCCCTTTTATAGTCAATTGTTACAACAGAAAATTTAGACTGTCATTTTTTTCCTATTCTTACTTATCTGGTTGTAGTCGAATTTCCCATTCAGAACATCAGAAAGACATTTGGCGAACAAATGAAAAAAATGCTACGAAATTCCCCTCTAAATTTCACAACAGTTGAAACAATGAAATCAAATGTCATCCAAAATGCCACAAAGCCAATCTGTAACTAGACTTGCCAGGATTACCAGCAAAGGATAAAAAATATTAATAGTAACCATGAAAAGAGATGATACAATTTAAAGCAAATTCATAATAAAGTAGTATATAAAACAAAATGTAATAAAATGGTTTCTTCTCCAATACTTTAGAATGACTTAACATTTTATTCTAAAACTCATTACTCATTGCGTTTAACGCGTATCTGTCACTTTTTAGTATTTCTTAATTTTAATGAAATATTGATTAAGACTGTGTTGAATTTTCATTGAAATTCAAATGCAATCCAAAGATACCATAAGACAAAGTAAGGACTACTTTGTCCTCCAGTAAAGTACGAGGTTAAAAAAAAAGTTCCCAAATGTATCCAATCCAAGCAGCCTAACAAATGCAAGCTATGGGATTCAGGTTCTGTCTATGGAGGACCCCTCGTCCATAGATCTCAGCGTTGCACTCTTGCACATGCACAAATTTATTTATTTAGAACTGGTATTTATAAAGCGCCAACAGACTCCAGAGCGCTGTACAATTAGTGGAGGATGTACAATATACACAGGCAAATACAAAAGGTAGAGAGGGCCCTGCCCGTAAGCTGATATCTAGCCATTTAAGCTCTTTTACACAAGCTAGATAGTGTGTGATAATGGAGTTACTTGCAGGACTTTACTCAATTATCTCCCAAGCAGAGGGGAGGGATTGTGTGATGTATATGGGCATTGACAGACTGTATGTTTGTTCTGATTGGTTTAGGTTTTGTGTTCCTGTGTCACATCAGGTCCAGGGGGTGTTCCTCTGGCCTGGAGAATTGTATAAAAGCCAACCTGAACCATTAAAGATCAGATCATCTTGCACCTTCATGAAGTTTCGGCTCATGTTTAGGGGATTGCTATAATCACTATAGTCCACTAAGTATAATCACTAAGTTCTTGTAAGAGCTTGTTGCTGCTATGCTCTCTGGACTAAGAGAGGTCTACCCACTGGAAGCTGGACCCTGTCATAGGTCCAAGGTGGGGAGGAGACGGCGAGATCCCAACTAAGTAGCGCCGGTTCGTGGGGTTTGCAGTAGTTATGATGTCCCGGCGCAGTACTAGGAAGCAGCGATTGAAGGAGGTACCCAATCGGTCCGTCGCAAACAGCCAAACTGGTAACAAATCTCAGGCTACTGGCTAAATTTAATGCCAAAAATCTTACATTGTGCATATTAAATAGGTTTACATTAAAGCCAGAGGGAAAATAAGCAGAATTGCAGAGAATTGTATCATATACAGTTATTGCTTACGTGCAATGAAACTGTTATGGATTTAAAGGAGGTTAGAGTAAAATTACTTCACATAGACGTGTTTTTTAATCTTAAAGTATTTATTTTATTTAATTTTTATTTAATTTTATTTTTTTTAAATGACAGCTCCTTCAACCAGTAATCTAGGAGTTTATTTCAGAGCAATTCATATATGGGCTATAAGTATATGGGTCATACACTCCCACTTCTACACTGCATACAGCTAATGTGAAAGTGTTTATCAACGTGCAGAATGGTATTTTGTGAAAGTCAAAATATTGCATAACTGCTCCTGGAATTGAAAATGAATAACACCTTTTTTATTGGAAAACATTTTTCAACAAAACTTGGAAAGTAATCCATGTAATTCTACACTTTTGTTGCAATTTGACCATTTAAAATAAGGAACACCGTTAAAAAAAAAAATTAAAAATAAAAAAAAATCAATAAATAAATATTTGCTCATAAGCCATTTTTCCCTTTGAGATTGTGTGAGAGAATGCGCTTAGCATGAATTTGAAGAGCAACACAGCCCACTAGGGCCAACATACGATATTTGGCCAGAATAGAGAAGTTGAGGGTAGCTATAAAAATAAAAACTCAGGATTTCAGGGGGGAATTTTTTTTTATTTTATTAATTACTTTTCCATCTCAGGGCCCAAACCTGACCCCCCTTCTGCGGTGATTCCCCCAGTTCCTCCTCTCCAGTTAGGAGGGTATGAATACCTTTGGGGGGGGGGGGGGGGGGGGGGGGGGGGAAGGGAGCCTGCCTATCTCTCACCTCGCACGGTTTCGCTCTACACCTGGGGTATGTTATCTACAATACAAGTTATAGCCAAGTATGAGGTTATTACATGCAGGCGACAAGAACACAGCCTGAATTCTGGCACAGATTCTACTCTATACAAAGGTCAGATCACTCAGCAGCTTTAGATTCTTAGTAGGCATTATGAAGCATAACAGCTGTAGACTTTTTGCTCGCTGAGAAATTTAGGTTGTTGCTATAAACATGGACACATAGTAACTGCAGAAACAGATACATGAACATAGTTCATATATGCAAGCAATACGATTCTCTTTACTCTTCGGAAACTGTACACCAATGGCTGTGATGGGCAGTAAGATAAATTTAGCCTATAATAGAGTGAATACTTGGAGTCCCTCACAATCCAGGAACATGTTCCAAGTTAAGTCCATACATAAAATAATATTTTTTCAAAAGTGGACTTTGTTTGGATAAAGTTTCTGCATCTCCTATAAGAGAACTCTGTTGTCCAACTTAAAGGGACACTAGTGTCACTAAAACAACTTTAGCTTAATGTTTGGTGTATAGATCATGTCCCTACAGCCTCACTGCTCAATCCTCTGTCATTTAGGAGTTAAATCACTTTGTTTATGAACTCTAATCACACCTCTCTGCATGTGACTTGCACAGCCTTCCTAAACACTTCCTGTAAAGAGTCATCTAAAGTGCATCCTTTCTGTATTGCAAGTTCTGTTAAATTTAGATTTTCTTATCCCCTGCTATGTTAATAGCTTCCTAAACCCTGCAAGAGCCTCCTGTATGTGATTAAAGTTCAATTTGCAGATTTAAAATTGTTAAAGGTAAATTACATCTTGATGAAAGTGAAACCAGTTTTGTTTTTTTCCATGCAGGCTATGTCAATCATTGCCAGGGGAGGTGTGGCAAGGGGTGCATAAACAGAAAAAGTGATTTAACTCCTAAATGGCCGTGAATTGAGCAGTAAAACCTGAGAGGCATGATCTATACACTAAAACTGCTTCATTAAGCTAAAGTTGTTAAGGTGACTATAGTGTTCCTTTAAGATTAAAAACAGATTATTTTTTCCTGTGTGTCTGTTGTACTACATACTGTTCCAAAGTCTCACTAGCAACACTACTCTAACCCCAACATAATACGTCAAATTAATCATTAAATAAATACAAAAGGATGATAGTCCAGCTATTGATTTAGGCTGGTGGCCCTTGCAAAAACTGAAGACAGGTTCAAAGGAAACAGTTCAGGATTCGTCACGCATCATTACATAAGAGGAATATTTTGGTCATCAAGAAGGTACATCATCAGTAATCTGAGGTTTGAGAGTACAGCACAAGCAACAAATAGACGATAATCAAATCTTTAGACATGAGAGATTCTTAAAACTTTTGAATGCAGTGTTATTCTATTGTAGTATGTTGTACATTTTCCTTTGATAACACAGAAAAAGAATTTTAAGGAGCAAAACATTTTTTTTTAAAAATGAAGTTAATCAGAAGTGTTCATGATAAAATGTTGCCTTCTGGACAAGACTAAAGGTTTAAAACTTCTGCAAACCTTCTAATCTACCTTGGATTAGTATTCACATCTATATATACAAATAGTTGATCTACCATCTTCAAGGAACATTATAGCGCTAAAAAATTTCATAATTATTGTATGTGTCCTTTACCTTTCCTTTGTCTGCATAAATACAGTTAATATGTAACGGTTATATTTTTAACTAGACACTTTCAACCTACTGCAATAAACCTCTCAAAGCAGAAAGAGCTCCCGCAAGTAGAAATACGTTTTCAAGATCAGTAATAGTTAGTTGTGTGCACATTCACACTAAAATTTTGAGCATTTTTTTTTTTTCACAAAATCTAAAGATGCCATAATTCCTGAGTCTACAAGAACAGTTCCTGCATATACATTTTTTTTTTTATGGATTTAAGAAATAGTCGCCCAAATTAAATAAATCAGACTTTATTTGTACTTAACAAAATATAAACACACAAAAGGCAAGACAATCGACTTCTGTACCATCATTGTTCAGTTATAAATAGCATCTAGTATTCAAGTACATGGCAAGCTTTTCCTATGTTATTTTATGTAAACATGAACTAAACAGAATACAAAGGTACATTTGTGATCAACCTGTAAGCTAGCTACAGGAAGAGATCTGGACATTGACAATGTGTAAGTGCACACAATCTGTTATAAATATCACTGTATTTGTAGCAATAATTGTAAGAAAAAAAAAAGTGCTTTATTTTCTATTGCTCGCTGTGAAAATTTGCTCACACGTTTGGTACCTATAGTGGTCCATTTTAACATCCAGACGTTCACAGATATGCAAATTGTAAGACATATCCCTGGTACAAAATCAGTCTATATATATGATCCTCCAATCCCTTACCACTCACTGTAAAATAAATAAACCTGCAAGCTTATTTTCTTAAAATACTTAAATGTAAAATAAAACATAGTTTTGCCTTTTTTTTTTCTTCCCCCCCACCCCATGCTAGATAGCTGACCCATACAGACCTACAGGTCAGATTAATAGAGAGTAGAATACATTCCCCAGTGCTATATTGTCACCGACCTCCAATAGATATGGCACAGCTTTCTGGTAATGAAGCAGGTCAAGCTAACATGAATTATAAAAAAGGTGTCATATCTCTAGAAGAAAATCCACTCAAAAAAAGGAGGAAAAAGCTGCCGTAAACAAAGGCACTTATTTAATTTATTCTGTTTCCATTAAGGACTCTTCGTTCTCATCAACCTCGTTGGAAGCTTTAAAATCTTGCACTAAAGTGTTTTCCTTTGCACTTTCGAAAGGTATTTTGTCACTTGGCTGTTCAGTACATGACACTTCGTCTTCTCCTAACTCATCGGTAACTGAAGTTTCTGCAGACTCTGACTCTTCAGGGGTTTCTGAAATATGTAGAGAAGATTAAGGATTTAACATATATAAAATATTGAGTAGATACTTTTACTAATGTATTTCCAAACTTGATCCTAGAATAATAGCCAGTTTATCCCCTTTTCACAGATTCATAATTATAATAGAAAAGTTACAGAAATACATCAGGTCATTATGAGTAAAGGAAAATTAAGCAGATGGCAAATCTACTTTAAAAAAATAAAAAAAATAAAAATAAAGGACATGATCGTAAGCAAAGGTAAACTCAAACAATCTCAATTCAGTGATTAACTTCTTTGTTAAGTGTAGTATGCTTCAAAAAATATATTTTAGACACATTATATTGTTGAGTGCCAGAAGCACTTTAATGAAAACATAATATGGACATTGCAACATTTTAGGTAGTTTGAATAATTACTCAAAACTAGTTTTAGGTGTGCGCCAGTATGGTAAAAAAAAAAAAAGACATTTAAAGGACAACTGTCACTTCAAAACTATTTTTTAATATAAGAATCATTACGTCAGGTTTTGCAAAAAGATTTTTTTTTTTTTTTAAATTTCTAAATCTGATATATGTAAAAAATTTGAAAACCTCATCTCTACCTTTATTATTTGCCATATATGAACCTTGGGTCAAACAGTGTTTGGGGAAAAAAAAAAAAAAAAAACGTTTTGTTATGGTTGTCACTGCTTCAGTTCAGGGAATGAACCAGGGAAGACCAAAGAGAATGTTTTCAAACACCGTCCTACCAAAGGTCTATGTACTGTATATGGCTGAAAGATCCGGTCATGCACCAAAAGTGTGGATTAGGTTTTCCTCATACTTTTACATATACTTCTTTTTATTACAAATCTATGTAAAGCAATAAAATTCAACATGATCATGAATGGCCTTAAATGCTAAACAAACAATACAATTAATACACATTGGAGACAGTCAGCACACATTTAAGTTAAAGCAAATTTTTTCCAACATTGGCTCAAAAGAATATTCAAGTGGATGAGATGCTATGATCGCATAAAAGCACAGACAGATTGCTTTGTGAATGAAGTTTGGCGCTAATAAAATGAGAATAAAAGTTACTTAAACACAATGAAAAGAACTTGAAATTCTGCACTATTTTAGAATTAATTAGTGAGCAATGTGAAAAATCTCTGCTAGAAACATTTTTTTTACCCAAATCAATTGTTCAGTTATACCTGCAGGAGTTTGGCTTTTCAACTGCTGTTCATTAACACAGCCTTGTGAGTCAGAGCGAGGCCTTCTCTCAAAGTTTAATTCTTGAAGTCGTGGTGCTTGAGGTCGTGTTTTTCTGGCAGGATTCAGGAAATAGCAGTAAGCACACCTAAAAGCTGCATTAATATAGCGATTAGGTACCTATCAAAATGGTGTTTTGTTTTAGTAAGCTATAACATATTGTAGCAAAATTAGATATGGTTTCCATACAGCAAACTGATATATTACTGTATTTAAATGAATTCGAATTTGTATTCTGAGGATGTATGCAAACAAATCTGCACTGCAACTACATCCAAACGGCTCTAAAAATAAAAATAAACACAGATGAATACAAACTAGGCTGAACTCAATGGACTTCAGTCATTTTCAACCTAAATTATTGTTACTACACATAAATAAAGGAAAAGAGACTGGCAGGAGAATGATTGTTCTTAAAGACATTTCAGGTGCAAAGTGTGGCTGTCCTTTGGAAGAAAAGAAAAAAAAACATCTTCACAATAAACCAGGGCCAAGACTACAATGTCCCCTATCCCCTGCCCTGTCCAAAGACCAAAGGTCAGTTTGGAAGACAGACCAGATGCTCCAATATTCTTGCAGTACCTCCATAACCCTTAGCAAAAAGAGAGAGGGCAGCATACACACACACCTATTGCATCAGACAAAGAAGTCCTGCAGAGCACTTAACTCACCCTGACTGGCTACTAAAATGAATCAGAGTAGTTTAAACTAAAACTCTGTTAAAGGCCATGTGCAGGGTGAGTGTAGGATGAGGTCAGCGTTTACAGTTTGCTGTAGTGATAGAGAGAAACAAAATGGAGTCTTGACAGAGAAATGGGTTTTTCTTCCTACATCTTCAGCATAATACATCATGATATGCCATAATACTTCCTCATTTAATATATTGGTCGGGCATTGATACAACTTTAATGCATTTGATAGGTTTGATAAGTTCTGATCTCAGTAATATGCCATATTTTTGCATACTCAAATTTTTACAGTTTTTAAAAATGAACATATGCCTGCCCCTTGAGCCACAGTCCTCACTCCAAAAAAAAAATACTTCCTTATTAAATATATACAAAGAGCTCAGCCACTGACAGTACTGAATGAAAGCACACCCAGCGAGACCTATACTAAGGATTTCACTACCTGTTTACAGTTTCTTGCACTGTTTTCAATTCAGGTTGTGAATTCAAAACAGCTGTGTGCACACATTTGATAAGGAAGTCTTTCTGGTACGAGGTGGCAAAGGAACCAGGTTTATGGTGCAGCATTCTGCAAAAAGAAATTTGGGCAAAAATGATCACATTTTGAGCACGCAAAAATATATGCCTTATTAATGAGGCCAAATATATTTTTGTTTTACGAAAGGGTTAATTCACTCTCACCAATGTATTCAAATTCTTCCTTAAGGGCCATTCCATTATGAGAAAAGCACTGCTGACAGATCAGGGCATATCTGAAAGAACAATTAAAAAACAAAACAAAAAAAAACAAAAACTAGTATTGTCAAACAAAAACTGCGTTTTCCAACTAAAAAGTTACAATTATAAAAATAACAAAACGCAATCAATGTGCACTAAAGACGTACAAGTAGAGATATGCATTTCTCACTGTTAACTGACAATATAAGCCATCCTGATCACCGTGTTAATTTTGTCGACTAACAATTTTAGTCAAATTTTAGTAGACTAAATTTTTTAGATTTAGTCTACTAAAACAAACAATTCAGATGACTAGAACTAAAATGGCATTTTAGTCAAAAGACTGACAAACTAAATTGAAATTTGCCAACAAAGTTAGCACTGCACAGAGGGCCTGGGGAAAGGGCAAAAGAGACAGAACAGGGCTTGGGAGAGAGACAGCTAGAGGGGCTGGGAAGACACAAAGACACAGAGGGCCTGGGGAAGGGGCAAAAGAGACAGAACAGGGCTTGGGAGAGAGGCACCTAGAGGGGCTGGGAGGACACAAAGACACAGAGGGCCTGGGGAAGAGGCAAAAGAGAGGCTTCAACTACACCCATTAGATTTTAGTTGTGTTGACTAAAATCTACTGGAGAATTGGTCGACTAAAATCTACTGGAGATTTGGTTGACTAAAATCTACTGGAGAATTCGTCGACTAAAACGGCTTTTTAGTCAAAAGACTGACTAAAACTAAATTGAAATTTGCTGCCAAAATGAACACTGCCTGGTCATAAATGTGAATCTAAATGTTTTATATAATAATATACTTCAATACAAAAGATTCTTGCTCTCAGAATCACAGAAAAGTGTATTTGCATTGGCTTTTAATATATTGCAATAAACATTTCCAAAAATGTCACGTTTGAGAGTATTTCACCTCAAATTTTTTTTCACAGTAGGAAATAGGATTGCCGTGTTATCTATTATTAGAGCCAGAATGAAGGTATGCTCCAGTTAAGAACTGCACATAATAAATTGCACTCTTCATCTCCATCTCAAGCACTTATAGTTTCTTCACATCTCCCAAAAGCATATTTTAAAAAGCAATTAAGCTCTACTCAGTTTTAATACCGTGATTATATTTCATTCATTCTCCATTTTAATGATGATCAAATTAATGACCGCTTTACTAACGCATCTGCAACTTATTTAATGGGTATAGAAAAGCCATTATATGTATTAATGATCCATAAAATGTAATCCCATATAGAACCAGTGTCTTACACAATATAGTCTTGCAGCTGAAGTTAGAACTTAAATTGTGTTACACACTTTTTTTTTGTTTTTTTAACCTCTGATCTCTTTTACAGAACACATTTTTAACAATGTGTTCTAAGTAGTATTTCCCAGCGTACAACTAGACGGCGAAATTCTTAATTTCATATAAAAGGCTGAAAAACTTTTTGTGAACTCATTCAAAAAGGTCACATGTGTAAATAGTATTATTTAATTAATTAATTAAAAGGATGTGTGTACCACACACACATATGCCAATAACCAACGACCAGCCATGTTCATGTTGTGCGAGTAGTATCAATGTTTTGGGGATTTACAGAATACTACTGACCTGACGTGCAAAAAAAAAAAAAAAGTCGGTTAGGACATGCACTAAACATTATGCACAGATACAAACTTTATGGTATAGAGATAAATACTAATCCCTTTGGGAGAGTACCCCATCCACTATACACATATGCTCCCTAATAAGTGTCCAGGCATTTACTTAATATGAAGGAGAGTTGCTTAAAGGGACACTATAGTCACCTGAACAACTTTAGCTTAATGAAGCAGTTTTAGTGTATAGAACATGCCCCTGCAGCCTCACTGCTCAATCCTCTGCCATTTAGGAGTTAAATCCCTTTGTTTATGAACCCTAGTCACACCTCCCTGCATGTGACTTGCACAGCCTTCCATAAACACTTCCTGTAAAGAGAGCCCTATTTAGGCTTTCCTTATTGCAAGTTCTGTTTAATTAAGATTTTCTTATCCCCTGCTATGTTAATAGCTTGCTAGACCCTGCAAGAGCCTCCTGTATGTGATTAAAGTTCAATTTTGAGATACAATTATTTAAGGTAAATTACATCTGTTTGAAAGTGAAACCAGTTTTTTTTTTTCATGCAGGCTCTGTCAATCATAGCCAGGGGAGGTGTGGCTAGGGCTGCATAAACAGAAACAAAGTGATTTAACTCCTAAATGACAGTGAATTGAGCAGTGAAATTGCAGGGGAATGATCTATACACTAAAACTGCTTTATTTAGCTAAAGTAATTTAGGTGACTATAGTGTTCCTTTAAACATATAAGCCATGATGCAGCTAGCAACATATAGGTCTCCCATGTTAAAAATTAATAACTACAGGTTAAGACCACCCATATTGAGGCTCTTAATAAATAGTGGACACAATGGCATCCAAACAGCCTTAAAACATTGTTTGAAAAATGCTCCAATTTTCATTTGTGCACGTGTATGCCAAGTCATATTTTAGTATTAACTAATGTCTTTATGATAAAAAAAAAAGTCTGCATGTGGGAATGCCAATGTTTTATCAAGACACATTTTGTGAAATACACAACCATAGAAATGTAATATTTACCTGTTCTGAGGGCCATCACCGACCAAGTACTCAATAACTCTATCCAATGCACCCCTCTCTCGAGGAAGGATTGGTCTTGCCAATGGAGGTCCTGGAGGATGAATAGCTTAAAAGAAAGTTAAGAAAGGACATGTAATGACTACGATAATAATGTGACTATATTTGTTTAACACGTTACTGTATGACTCTTCAAGTGCTTTCAAAAACATCCTAGATACTATAATACATCAAGTGATTTATTTTGTAATACTAAGGCTCACACTTCAATTAAAGTTTCTAGTATTATAGTCATGTCTTTGGCATGGTTGTATGCTTTTCGACTTGAGCGGTTACAATGTTAAAATATGTAAGGGAGTTACAAGCACCATAAACTCCAATGGCAAGTTATTCAACCATGCACTAGAATACATATTCTTCTTGAAAAGGGGGTACTTCATACACATAGAATATATACATAGAATATACGTTAAAGGACTATTATTTGTTGAGCATTGAAACAAGGGACAATTAAAGTTTTTTGTACTAGTTCAGTCTCTATAATCCTGTGTAGCACATTAACATTGACATAAAAAAGTATTAAAATGGCTCATTTCTGACCTATAAAAATGTAGCTTGGGCTTAAAAATGGGCTTAACACAATATAACTAAGGTGGAACTGAGTTCCCATATTTGTTTGCGGAGGGGGGATTTTAAGTAACCTTATAACATTTAAAACTTTTTATGTGTGTACTGATCCTTATTAATCTGTAGTGTGTGTGTGTGTATATAGATAGATACATATACACATACACATACACATGTGAGGTATGTCCGGAAAAGGTCCATCTATTGTTAATATAACAAGAATGGTTTGCGAGACATCAATGTAACCTGGCAGCCAAGGAGAGTGGACTGGAATGTGCATGCATGAATTGCGACTTCTATGTACTAGTTAGTGGGGGTGCTAGACGCCGTTGAGTGAGCATGTGTACTGTGTAGCCGTCACATTTAAAATGACTGAGCGACTAAGATTCAGGTAAATATTACGAGGTAGCTGATGACGATTCCAACAAAGGATTTTGCAAAGTTTTTTTGGACCGTGGAAGAGACTCTGGGATAACTGTGTGAACTCCCAATATGCCTACTTTAAAGCGGACTGGGGTGTCATTGTCCTATGTACAATGCTTCTTGTATTTTATATTCCGGACAGACATCGTTTTTAAAATAGACAGACAGACAGCTCTAAGTTTCCACTCATCTACCTTACCATTCAACCCAGTCAAGTAGAAATTTATCCCTGGTGAATGTGCCATGGACCCTCAAGGCTAGCTATGACAAGTAACTTTTCGGTCTGTCTAGTAGCATAGGATTGAGATTGTGAGCCCTGTTATAATTTACTTCAATTAAAACATTTTTAAAAAATATATAGCTCAGCAGTTCCGGTTTGTGAATAGTATTCCAAATGACATTCACATCAAGCCATTAAAAACCTGTTACCTCAAAAGTGAGCAAGTACTTTATAACCGTAATTGAGTTATGATGGGCAGAGAAGACATGCAGCAGCAAATTTAGTACCATTTTAGCACTCCTACATTTTTCAAAATGTATATTAAGGAGGATATTTCCTCAACAACACCACACTTAAATTGCTGACTGCAGCTGCATCTCACTGCATGTGCTTCAGCCGTATTTACTTGAGATGAGTAGAAGAGTTATTTCAAGTGTATTACATCTACCCGAGTACAGCATGGTAGCCAACACGATGAGAAACTTAAACATATATCTACATATTTTAGATTCCAAAATACTGTAAGATTTTCCACAAGGAGTGACAACTACAAGGTACCTTTAACAGCTGTATGAGTAGGAGACACAGTGCAAGGATTTCAAGGGGAACAGCAATGTCTTCAGGAAAATATTTGTGTGGTTCATATGTCTAAAAGAAATGTTAAAGGACACCCCAGACCCCTAAACAACTTTAGCTTGCAGAAAAGATTTGTGTGCGAAGAACAGGTCCTATTTTTATTTTTTTTTACAAAAAGTGCAGATTTCAATAAAAATTGACCATTTTATAAATTAACCTGGTTACAACCCATTTGGTTTCAAGCTGACAACAGGTCAGGTTACTTCCTGGTTTGGTTAACACACTGGAGCTAAACTTAATAGGTAGCAATTGACCAGAGCACCTGACTTACATAAACATATTAAGCTGCATTGGGAAGTCTGTGATTGGACAGCCACAGAAAGTCTGCGCGGTGTTAGGAGAGGGCTTGCAAAGGCAGCAGACAAGAGAACTGCAGATTTTGCAGGCTGATTTTAGATATATCCCAAATGAAAAAATACCTAATTAGATGCATGCACATTTTCATTTGTGGTATATCTACTAAATTGTGATTTTTATTTTGTATTAGGGCAGTGAGGAGTCCTTTGAAGTAGTGTCCAAAAAAAAAATGAATGCTTTAAATAATACACACACAATATTTAAATTATAATATTAACACTGACAACATAAAAACAAGAAGCAACTCTAAAAAAGTATAAGAAATTCCGGTATATGTCCGGTCTGCTGGTAATGCTGTAGTTAATTTAAATTAACATTTAAGCTAACCCTAAATTTTTTATATATTTTTTTCCCACGGCTGCATGAAAACAATTTTGATTCATGCTCATGAAAAATAGGTTACCATATGGCATTTCTAATTGAAGCTGCTCTGTGCACACAACCAGCACATGGGATCAGAATTGATAACCACTTGTCAGAACTTATACAGGGGGGTACGCAGAGCTGCATTCATCGGTGCAACAAATTTTTGTCCCATTGAGAGCCAGCTTATTCAGTAAACTTTTGATTACATAGGAAAGAGAGGAGGGATAAACAGACAAAACCATTTCTACCAGAAATACAATTCTAAACACTCAATTTTACAGTTGTGCAATTCCACTTTCTATACATATAGCTATACAGCCTTTACAAAATGGTGTTAGACTTTAAGTAGAGTGCTCGTCAAATCATACAAAAGGCATTCAAGCTATTTTAAGTCAACATGCTATAGGCAGCAAGAACAAACATCCCATAGGTTTACATGGTGATTGCACTGCCTTTAAAACTCTATGGGATATTTATGAAGGCAAAAAGAAGTTCTAGCTTGGATGAAGGAGCTAAACACTAGTTAATTTTCACATCATTAATGGTTCATAATGCATAACCACAATAAATGACACCTTGCTATATGGACATCATCCTGCTCTATGCTGGCCATTTAAACAGAGGCGATGATAGTATGTATAGATGTTCATACAAGTATGAAGGCAATCTTTAGTACATTTATGGAGATTCCCATAAAGTGAAAAAGCAGCAAGCATCGACAGATTGTTCCAAAAGACCTGTTGGTTGCAGTCAAAGGTAGATATACTTGACCCCAACTGTCCCTCGTGCCTGCTGCCATCTTCATCTAGGATAGCCTTTTCAGCCCCTGATGATTCATCTGCCAAAAGACGCAAGATGATGCCTACATCCAACAGTCTTCACAATTGGCTGTTGGATTTAAACAAAAGTAGACAGCACAGCTTTGCCTTTGTCAACCTCAGGCTTGCCTATAAGATAAAGTTGCTCGTACTTTGTCTTATGGACTGGTTTGGAATTGTCAAGTAAATTCCAAGACAGTCAGCATTAGTATTTTACAAAGATTATATTTTAATGAAATACCAAGAATGCAAGAGCCCAGTGGTAACTGTTAACGAACAGCAATGGTGACAAGTTAAAGCTGCAGAGTCTTCCTAACCCTGCCCCAATTCACTTAGAAGAAAAAAAAATCAGAAGCATGTAGAGTTTCATGGACATCAGTTGCATCATAGGACATACCATTGCCAGATTCATAAATTTGTCAAAATAAAGTCCACGCGCGCGCACACACACACAAAAAAAATAAATAAAGGAGTAGCATAAGCAGAGCAGCATATTTAGAGAGGTGCCAAATGTACCCACAATTTTTAACTGCATTATGTAAAGATCTTAACCAGGAAGAGCACCTTACCTCACAAGAGCAGGAGTTTACGAAACAAGCAGTTCTATTATCATATAAAATGAGTGGAATGGCTGAGTTAACTAATCGCACCCAACATATTGCTTATAGAACATATATGTCCTGTTAATGGCAGAGCCATCGTTCTTGATCTGGAAGAGGGGTGCGCTCTGTCCTAGTTGTGTGTAGCGTATGCAGAGACTGCATGCAAAACATTAAAAAAAAAAATCCAATTAGGCAGTTGGAATACTTGGTTCTGGCTACTCAATGTCAAAATCACTAGTTCTAAGCAATTCTCCAAAATAAGCCACAATAAAAAAAATAATGTGCACCATAGCTGCTGCAGTTGATTAGAATTAAAGTGATTTCAAAAAAAACAAACTTTTTTTTATAAAACATGAAATATTTCAGAAATATGTAAAAAAAAAAAAAAAAAAAGCACCCCAGCCCTTTTTTTTTTTTAAATTATCTATAGAATCTGATAACACAATCTCTTTAGTCAAAGAATTCACCATCTTGTTATTGTATTACCGTAAAAAAATAACTTCTTTCTTACAGTTGCAATGGGTGACCTGGCCTGTTGTAGATCACTGCGAATAGGTTAGCACATAGCAGTTTGTACTGACCCTGTATATTATTATTTTGATAGTTATATAGCGCCAGCAAATTCCGTAGCACTGTACAATGTATATAGGTGTATGTCATCATTTTCAGTCTGAGGAGCTTTTTTCTTTAGAAAACAAATCCAGTTTTTCTAGCCTTTCCTCATAACTAATGTTTTCCATCCCCCTAATAAATTCTGTGGCCCACCTCTGGACTTTTTCTAGTTCTGCAAAATCCTTCTTTAAAACTCGTGGCCAAAATTGCATTGCATATTCAAGGTTGGGTCTTACCTGTGATTTTTAAAGAGGCAAAATTATATTTGGAATAAGTGAATCAAAACACCTTTTTCTACATGAAAGCACCTTACTAGCTTTTGCAATGGAAGACCGGCATTCCATACTGCTGCCTAGTTTATGACCTATAATTGTTCCCAAGTGCTTTTAACTTAATGATATCCCTAACTGAACACCATTTAATGTATAGGTGGCTTGTGGGTTTCATAAAACCATGTTGATTCTTGATAATTATATTTTTTTCAAAATTAATATATATCTGAATATTATCCCTTAACAGACCTTTCACATAAATTTCTAGACCACAGATGTTAAGCTCACAAGTCTCTAGTTTCCAGGTTGAGCTTTTGATCCTTTTTAAGTAGGCACCTCATCCTTTTCTCCAATCCTCTGGTATAACTCCTAAAACAAAAGAATCCTGAAAAATTAAAAACAGTGGTATGGATATTTCTACAAGGTCCCTAAGCACATGATGGTGAATACCATCTGGACCTGGGGCTTTGTTTACATTAACTTTAATTTCTGAAGGACTTTATCCTGTGTTAACCATCATCTGTTTGCTGTAAGGCTTTTGTAACAGGTATTTGTAAATCTACAGCCATAGATTCATCTTCGCTATATACAGAAGAACTTTTTTTTTTTTAGAATGTCTGCCTTGTCCCGATTCTCCTTGATTAAATCACCCATCTTACTTTATTAGCCCTCTAATTGCCCTTTTGCAAGACCTATAGGCATGCTTATATTTGTAATAGGATGCTATTGCCAGTGAATATTTCCAGCCGGTCAATTAGACGTAAAGATGCCCTTATCCTAGATGTTTTCCACTTACCTGGGATACTCAGTGTGTAAGGTTTCCTGTCATGCTGGCATGGCTACATCCGGCTACTGCTGAGTTGGGTAAGCCGTATGCTGATCCTGACAATCATTCATCGACTGAGAGTGCTCTCAGCTAATTAATGTATCTCTGGGTATAGAAAATGCACAGAATTGACATAAGCCTGACAGGAACGCTCACTCCAGCCTGGCCAATTACGCTGCCAGAGGTGGAGTTACACCTAAATATTTCCGCATGTGCAGCATTTCATACGGAACAGTTCAAAACAGTAAAGTGGTTATGGTGCTTGGAGTAACCCTTTAAAGCATTAATTGGGCTGAAGAGACAAGCACATAGAAAATGTACTGTTACTTCTCTGGTAGTTCTAGTATGTTCACCATGGCAACTTTAAACTATAAGCTATGCACTGCATTCTTTCCATTGGTGCTGAACATGTGCCTTCTTGGATTCATGATGATTTATGCTGTATGTTAGACTGTGCACAGCTTCACAAAGAATATAGGGGGGGGGGAGGGATGCAGTTGGGTTGTAAAATAACATCACAGTTGCTTATTAGAGTTTTAGGTGACAAACCATGTTGTCAAAACCCACTCAAAACTTTAATCTTAAAATAATAATAATAATAATAATATATAACAAAAAAAAATACACGCCTACAGATTCACATACTTTATTATCTATTATTTGGGTCTAGACAATTGTAGTGCCAGGCTAAACCTGGCTCATGCAAGGTAAACACTAGCACATGCTAAGCTTGCATCACAGATTCCATAGATCAGGCATTTATCCAGCACTTTTTCCTTACATTTGCTAATTGCTCTTAGATTCATGAGTGTCTCCAGCCATGCATCTTGCTTTTCATGCTGTTACGGACAACAGTAATTAATATAAACATCAAAAGCAATCATTGTAAGACTGGTCATTTTTGCAGGCTTGGCATACTCTCAACTACCTGCTGGTTATTAATTTTTCAACATATGGGATCACAGTTGCAATGAGCGATAAAATTGATTTATTTTTCCTCCCCCCTACAAATTGTGTTAAATATGAATATTGCTCCTTAATGCAGGTAATCAAACCTATTCTCTTGGTCTTGCAAGTTTGCATTGCAATTGAGAAGGAGACTATTAAATTGGATATAAAGCAAACAACGCAGTATCGATAAAAACTCTACATTGAGAGTACGTTAAACAGGTGGATCAATTGTTTAAAACTAAAATTATACAGTACTACACAACAGACATCGGCAAAGCCTTTTCAAAGTTAGAATTTAAATTTTAAAGTAACCCGGAAAGTTTTACATCCTTGCTCCCTTCCTCCCATCCACGAGACTATTAGGATTATTCTAAATTGGCATCTGCTGCTCCATGCAAAACTGGAGAGGCTTCCCAGCTGTTCTGCTCACAGCAAGCAACTAGACACACTATGACCTCTAATAGTTAACCTCTTACATTCTGTTCTTCCTTTTAACTCTTCCCCATACAGCCAGATCTACAAGGCAGGAACTAATTATAATACAATCTAATCAAATAGAAGATAGATAGTAAAAATGTTTTAAAGCTGTATGTCATATAGGGATTTGGTCAGGACCTGCTTTTTACTAATATTAGTTATGCAAGAAGGAATATTGCACTGGTTTGTAACAGTTCACATAAAACATGTTTAGATAAGCATTTAATTTCCCAGACATCACTTTACACTACAACAGCGCAGGAGAAGTTTTGCGCCGGAGTATCTAGTATTAGATTAGGATGCAAAAATTAAACCAGTACCTAGTTCGGGTTTTTCCGTGAAACTAGTGTAACACTTTACCTTAAAAACTGATGTGCCCAAAGGGATGGTAGATCTGGCAACAAATGTAGCAAAAATCAGTAGTACTTTAATTGCAAAATGCAGCACATTGGACTTTTTTTTTTTTACTTTTTTTTCTTCTTTTTAACCCCTTCCCAACCGCGGACATATCAGGTACGTTCAGAGCTATTAACACCTATCCTGCCAGTGATCACTGTATAGATCACCGGCTCTTGCACAGCAGCACTTATCTTTTGCTATCTTTGCATTTTTATTTTTTTTAGGGATTAATATTTTTAGTGACAGATCACTAAGTAAAGTTATTGTGATCATGTCACAGAGGTCACAAAGCGCTGAGGAGGCGTATGCCATCTTGCGTTAAAGTCTGACACGTCTATGCCAGACTCCGACCCCGACTTTGAACCTGCCAGGTGCTCAGATACAACGCTAGATACAGTGTCTGCTGCTAGCGATGTATCTAGTTATGATGTATCTGTGGCTGCTAGTCCCCCTGCCAGAAGGAGACGTGCTGCTCCAGCTGGCAGTACTGCTGAGGAGTGGGTAGTGTCTCATCGCCAGAAGCCAGATATCCCACCCTTCACTGCAAATTCTGGCATTAATGTGGATGTCACAGGATTTAGCCCCCAACAGTTTATGGAGCGTTTCTGGGCGATGATATATTGGGGAACACTGTCGCAGAAACTAATTTATATGCCGATCATCCATGCTGCAAAGCCGGACTCCTTTTTGGCAAAGCAGCAATGGGCACCCATTGATGTGCCAAAATTAAAAAAATTCTGGGCATTGACTATGCTGATGGGCATCATAAAGAAGCCCTCCATCCGCTCCTACTGAAGCAGTAGCCCCATCTGCTCTACCCCCATTTACTCCCAGGAAGTGGAAGAGGTATGAAATGATTCTACATTTCATGCACTTTAGCGACAACAGCCTGTGCCCCCTTAGGTAGCATCCCCAGTTTAACAGGCTGTATAAAATCCGCCCCCTGATTACCCACTTCGCTGCCAGGTTTGCAGAGGCTTATACACCTGGAAGGAATATATGTGTGGATGAATCCCTGATGAACTATAAGGGAAGGCTGGGATTCAAGCAGTATATTCCTTCCAAGCGCTCCAGGTATGGTGTAAATGTGTATAAGCGCTGTGATAGCAAAACTGGGTGTAACGGAGCTCCGTGTACCCCGACCGAGTACCCTCCGTTGATGGATGCTCCTAGCGCTCTCAGAGGACTCCAAGCACTGCAGACGACACCACAACCACCGCAGGCTCCACAACCGCCGTAGCTTAACTGGAGCCGCGCCGTCTTCCGTCCACCCTGGAATGAACCTTCAGCATTCAGGAACGTGTGGGGAAGACCTCTCCTCCAGGAGAGCGTAACAGGAACAAGCTCTTACAAGAGCTAAGTGATTAAGAGCTCAGGGGAATATGCAGCGCATAGCAATCCCCAGTGTGATATAGCAGTTCCCTCCAATAACGAGACAAGGCTACGTATTGAGGGTCAGAAGAGGTCTGAGGACTGGAACACCCAGCCTGCTTTTTATTAGGATCAGGTACATACAGGACACTCCCAGGGGGAGGATGAAATTGACCAATCACATGCATGGTAACACCCCCACGTCTCCTCCCCTCAGATAAACACATAACCCAATTAAAACATACATTATTTTACCCAAGTTCTGGATGTACCCCAAAAACAGGGGGTACAGCTTTAAATCTGGTATCCCCAAATAGCCCTTGTTCAGGGGAACAGTCTGTCCAAAAATCAGCCCATTCGGATGGATGGTTCGGGAGATACAGGGCTCCAAAGTTTTGACCGACCGCACAGACCAACTAGCCGAAAATAGTTCCATGAGTTTTGGCCTTGCGGTCGGTCTCCGTTCGCACGGTAAAATAGACGAAATTCTTGCCATCCATTCGCATCTTTGTGGTCGCTAGAATCCCCATACTAAGTTAAGTATAACTACCGAACGGCCGGTCGTTCGGTAGTTTCCGTACGTAGTTCTGGATGTCTGGAGGTCTTAGCGGTATTCGCCTGTTTGCGCTTCCGATTTCAGTTCCATGCGTTCACAGGCAAACACCGCTGTTCGCACGCAAGATGGCCGCGAACACGTGTAAAAGTCCCGAAATGGCGGCCACCTATTCAGAGCACAAAGAATTCGCATGAAATCATACGAACGGCTGTATTCTCCAGTAATGGTATTCTCATGCAATATATTCGCCTAAATCCCCTGGCTGTTAGGTTATATTAGCAGTCCAAACCTACAGCATAGATAAAGGGTAAAAGACAGTCTAATACAAGTCCATATGCCTGAATACAGGGTTTACAGTGCAATATAGTCCAGGACCATAGTCGCAGGGGAGGAGGCAGGCAAGCAGGCCTCTCCAGGACAAAGTGGCGAAGGGCACTTCGTCACACTGGGTATACTCAGGCCTTCCGGGTGTACGAGGGAAAGGATAGCCACCCTGACCCTCCAGGTTGCCCAGGGAACCAGTGGCAAGATTGTCTGGGACCAGATAATTCCCCCTGATGAACAAAGGGTACCACTTGTATACAGACAATTTTTATACAAGTGTCCCTTTGTTCAAGCTATTGTATTGTTTTGATACAGTAGCTTGTGGTACAATAAAAAAGAACCGCGCAGGTTTCCCAAGACAACTTGCACGCACCCAGCTACGAAGGGGGGAGACCTCAGCTCTGCCCCAAAAGGAGCTGTTGGCAGTTAAGTACAGAGACAAGAAGGATGTGTACCTTCTTTCCAAAATCGACTGTGGAGGTCTCTGTACGTGGCAGAGCACAAGTTTTTTACAGTTTCAGCTCTAGATCATTTCGCTCCCCAGGCGGTGATGGGAGAGAGCAGAGTTGGGGCTACACATTTTATTTTTAAAATCCCCCCAACTGCGGCAAAGCAGAATCTCCCCAAAAAAAGGCAGATTCTGTTTTAAGAGGAGGCAGAGAAAAGATACCGTATATTACTTTCCTGATTGCCCTGGACAGCCTGGACTCTGCATTGGGGACTGTTTCAAACGATACCACACACTGGTCCATTTAAAAAAAATAAAAAAATGTACATTTGCCCTTCAGTTTTTTGGGGGTTACGTTTACCCTATGTGTGGGGGCATGGGTGTACTGAGGAGGCCTTGCAGAAAACAACCTGGAGTGTTTTCTTGCAATAACCAACAGGTTCTCCTAAATCACAGTCAAAAAGCAATGTGTGTGTAAAAACGAAAACTGCAAAATTACCACCACACACTTTCTCCAATTTTTTGGGCTAGAAAAAGCACTCCATATACAATACCTTGGGGTGTCTACGTTTGAAATGTGTACACTTTCATGGCAATAATAAAACTTGATATGCCCCAAACTAAAGATAGGCCTATCAGAAGAAATTACAAGTCATACAATTGTAACTGAACCTTCCCAAAATCCTGGCAAACCTATGCATGAGGGGCATGTGTGTACTCAGGAGGCCTTGCACAAAACAACCTGGAGTGTTTTCTAGAAATAACCAACAACAGGCTCCCATAAAATCACACACAAAATAAATGTGTGTAAAGATGAAAATGTAAAAATTACCACCACACATTTTCTCCAATTTTTTGACTAATGCGATTGCATCAAAAAACTCCCCCAAACAACCCAACAAACCTATGCATAGGTACTCAGATGTTGCTAAAAAAAAATAAAAAAATTGGGGTGCTGAGAATGAAGCTGAGAATCAATACCTAAAGTAGAATGTGTATGAAACACACACAAACTGAATACCCAAAGGTTTGACAAAGCCTGGTGGTAGAATTAGTGCATGGAAAGTGTTAAAATAACACCATTTGAAATATCCTAGGGTGGCTTCTTTTCAAAAATATATGGTTTGAGCGGGGTAAATTACATTGGCCGGCTTCAAAAATTTCCCAAATGGGACATGGGTGCAGGATGACCAGCTGTGAAAATTCCAAGTTGGAAAACTGGAATGCGCACCCTCCAAATAAGGTCTTTTAGCCCCTAGAGAACCCGACACACCTGTACATGGGTGGTATCACAGTACTCAGGAGATGTTGCTGAATACATATTGGGGTGTTCTTTGGCAGCAACCCTTAAAGTTCTCAGTACATGTATTCTTAAATTGCTATGTGTAACGGACCGTTTCAGCAGACAAGGGGTTAAAATCCGTTTAGGCGATATGCCCCTTTCTGAGAGACAGACACAGCTACTGCAGAACACCAAACTCCCAAACTGGATACAAAATAGCACTCCGAACTGGAACCTCACGAATAGCTGCTAGCAGACGAACAGGAAAAGCAGACAATCAGCTTACACTCCTGGCAATCAGTCTCTATCAGCATACAGTGAATCCCCCCAAGAACGAGACAAGGCTCCGTGTTGAGGGTCAAGCAGAGGTCTGAGGTGCTGGCACACCCAGCCTGGTTTTTATTACAAGTGAACACATACAGGCCACACCCAGGGGGAGGCATAAAAATAACCAATAGTATCACGGGTGCAACCCACACATCCCCTCCCCTTAGTGTGACACAATCCCATTATACATACAGTTAAAACATACTTTTTACCCAACTTTCATAACTCTAAAACCATACATCACATTCACATAAAAATACATATCCACAATCAATCAATTCAGGGGAACAACATATTACAAATTGGCATGAATCAGACCAGGGTTTCAAAAGTTAGTAAAGTATCTTTTAAAACCCCTGGCAGCATGGCAAAATCTGGCTCACACAGGTTTCACAGAGGCCTCTATCCTGGAGACAATGGGGGGAAGTAATCCAATTATCCAGGGACAGAGGCAGACTCCATTGAGCACATGGTTACACAAAGACAGTAAAACACTTTAAAATACATAAAGTTACTTTTTATACATTAAACACAGACATGTAACATATCCCCAGATAGCTCAGGTCTGCGTGCACATTATTAGGTGAATGGCACGCAGACCACACAAATACAGTTTAATTGCCATGGAGCCAAAGTCTTTCCCATAGTCTTTCATTATATGAATAGGCTCCATGGCATAGCTATCTGGGGGTATCACTGCTCACACAGGGCAAGTACCGAATGGCCCCACTGTATTTAAAGGGCCAGAATGAGTGACATGCACTCTGTTAGGGCCGAATACTGTTTTTAAAGGGCCCAATCTCCCAGGGACCATAATCACATGGCAAGAGGCTGGCAAGCAGTCCTCTCCAGGCCCAAGTGGCGAAGGGCACTTCGTCACACTATGGGTGTCAAAAAAATCACCAATCATTTTTTATTTTATTTTTTTACATTTGCCATAGATTGTTGGTAAAATGGTTGCATGAAAAGAGCCAATATACCCCAGGTTTAGGAGGAGGAGGACTACCATTATGAAAACATGGAACATCATGTCTGAAACGTATCAAGGCTAACTGATACCAAGGGGTTCCCCCTCCCTCTGTCAGCTGGGGACAAATGTGGTGGTCCCACACTAACCGACAGTCTCTGTGGATCAATCACAGAAAATACTGCTCAAAGCACTTTAAACCACAGTGGATAAACAACTGTTCACCCACAGGGATTCCCTAAAACTAAGGGGTAGTTTAGAGTTCATCTCTTAGTCCTCAAGAGGCTCATGTGAATTTAAAATATCCAGATTGTGTCTCCCTGCATGCCTCCATGTCAAAAGTGATCAGCACTGGCTTCTGCATGCTACTAAGTGCAGATTACTGTGTGATAGGCAGGAACAAGCTTTGCAGCATAAATGGAAGACCTACCTTCAATCACCCAATACAAAACGAACAGAGCATTTTCTACTGTGATATCAGCAGTGACATCAGCTGGGGAAATCACTCTGCATTAGAGTTGCTGCTAGGTAGCCAAGGTTAGACCGTGAGACAAGTCTTATTTGACTCCACAAGTCCCTGAAAAACCTGGCAAATGTATTCATGTTGGGTATTGTTCTCATGGAGAAAAACAGGATACAAATAGGTGTAAGTACAGTAATGGGACACACATGGTTTGTAAAATTTCCCATAAAAAATTTTCATGTGACGTGTGTGAAAATAAAAACCAAATATATACCCTATACGGTTTGTGAATAAAATGACTGAATTAAAAGTATAAAAATGCTCCTAGTTAAATACCCAGGAGAGGTTATGTTTTACAAATTTATAGTTTGTGTAGCAGTTTGGGATCTATAACGGCTATTGAAGTTCTAATCTTAGCACACCAATTTCTGCAAAGGTTTCTCTTTAAAACGAATTCACGCCTTGCAATATTTGCCCTATAACTTACAAAACGTAAGTAAAATCCTTGAAATATTGGTAATTTTAACAATAAAGATGAATAAGTAAACCTATTTTAAGTTGTTTCTTTAGTTACACATGTTGTGTAGATTATAAACAAAACTGAGAAAAAGTGTTATTTCCATTTTTTTCACTTTAAGATTTTATTCATAAGGTTGTGTTCTGTTAACATAGGAAATTGTATGAAAGCTCAACTTGTCAATTAAAAAAATGCATATGTATATATGCACTTAAATGAACACCATAGCATTAGGAATACAAAACTGTATTCCTAACCCTATCGTGTCCTGCCTCTGTGGCGCCCCCCCCCCCCCCTCCCTGTTGGAGGACCTAATTCGCATTAGAATTTCCACATAGGAAAGCATTGAATCAATGCTTTCCTATGAGGATTTTGAAGACGCTGGATGTCCTAATGCAAAGCATGACAATGTCCAATGGCATTTAACTCCATGAAAATGCAAAAGATTCATCTCTAGTGGCTGTATGGAGGCTGTCTTAACCCTGCATTGTAAACATTGCAGTTCCTCTGAAATTGAGATTAAGTGGTGTGGGTGTCTATAGTGTCCCTTTAATGAGAAAGTTTTAATTCTGGTGTAATGAACACAGCAAAAAGTTCCAAAAAGCACCATGTCTCAGAAAAAAAAACCTTTTTTCTTAAGGGGTAAAGCATACATGCTACCAAATAAATTTACACAAAGATTTTACATGTTAACATCCAATGAGTAATTAATAAGTGGCCCAAATCCAAACTCTAGAATTAAAATGTGGTTACATGGTCTTCCATATCTTATAAGTCACTTCATTTTAGCCACAAGTTACAAAAGTTCTTCAATGTCCAAGCATAGTGGACAGCTCCAGTTTAGATTAAATAGATCTTAACTTTTAATAAATACAAAATCTTGTGGTACGAATTATTTAATGTAAAAACTAATCCAGTATGCTTTGGAATTTAAATGTTTAAATAGGCAGCCTCAATCTAATTAGCTTGCTGTAATTAATCTTTTATTAGAAAACTGAAGAGAGGAAAAAAAGAAGGAGACAGAAAAAGGAAAGGGGGAAAAAAAAGTGTTACAAACTGCAGGCATTCTTAAAGTAAGAATATATATTCTAGACGTGTTTGCCTTTATAACGGATCCATATAAATCTGAAGCTTTCCTAAACCCAAGGCTGTAAAAAGGTATGTTATATATCGTTGACTACAGAATACTGCAAAGTTTTATTGCCGTTTAAACAAAGAAGCCATAACAGTTAAACGAGCTCAAGCAATAGGCTGCAGTATCACTAGGTGCCAGCTGTAAAGAGTTATGGCTAATTGAATATGGAACTCCTGCTTAATCAGATAACTGCAGTCCTATTTCCAAATGAAAACCTATTTCCATAGCGTTTGAATATTACCAGGTTTATTGGTAACCAGAGAAAACTATATAAACTGTAAATAACAGTAAGTGCTCTGTTTACCCATTCCAGATATTGGAGTTGCAGGAGATCCAGGTCGTTTCATAACAAGATTTGATTGGACTGCTGGATGAATAGCTCGGTCAGGGGGGCCACCCGGAGCTGGAGTATCCCTTTGAAGACCTGGAGTTGCCGCCAGCAGCCCTGCAACTTGTGGAGATCCCTGGCTCGGGTTTACTGGTGTAGACACACTTACGTTTCTTTGAGCTGCCGTCCTCTGGCGCAGATCTAAGAGAAGTGTTACAGTACATAAGAATTTAATGATTCATTACGCCCTGCTGAGAGGAAAGTAATAGAACTCAAGTGACATTATAAACTTCGAACAGGAGAAGAAAATTGAAGGGGCAAAGTGCATGAAAAACTACCAGACAGTGGCATACATGAAACAAAAAAGGAGAGAAATTTCAGATTTATCATTTTTAAATCATCAAGATAAACATGTTCTACAATATTCATTACACATTACATTTTGTTTACCTTAAAGGTTTAATAAGGCATCCTAAAAATCAAATTTACCTTAACAGTTCATGTGCATTAAATTCTTCTAAGTTCCATTTATCCCCCAGAAACTAAAGCCATTAACGATATATGTTTAAATGTATAATAAAGATTTTGGGTGCTGGATAATTAGTGCTCCTAAAAAAAAGTGTATATTTAATTGCTACACACTTATGTGCATTCCCCAATCCACCAATATAGAGCACTTACTACTACACATATGTTTAAATGTGTTAGGCCTCACAAACCTGCAGTTAAACCAAGGACAAGGATTCTGGGGACATTTCTACCAGATCTAAGGGATATCAATGATGGTAGCTACAGATTAACTTGTTAAATTGGGACACCCTGAAACCTTAGCCTACTGTCAGGTTCTACATGCACTAAACCAAAAGGTGTCCAAATAAAAATAATGGACTTGCAGATACAGTTGTAATCAAACTTGTATGAAAATTCCCATATGACCGAACTGCACTTAAGACCTGAGGGCTTCAGCAATTGCTCTAGATGGACTAATCCAACCCACAAGCTGCATCTTTGTGTTTCCATTTAAATTCTGGGCACACACGCACACAATTTTGCTGGGTGCAAATTACCCTGTTCAACGTGATTTTTACATCTGCTAAATTTTTGCATTATTTTTCATAGATGACTCAAACTCCTTGCGGTAGACTAGCAGTTTAAGGCAGGCCAGAAGTAAGTATAACTCCTCCCACTCACTTTTTTTTTTTCATGCTCCGTGATTAAAATAGACCCTCAATTTTTAAGTTGTAGAGATATCTATCTATCTATAGTAAATGATGATTTTACACTTGTAGAAACCTCCTTTTTACTTAAAGCGGCACTGTCATGGCCGAATCCCGGGTTTTTTCTTTTTAACCCCCCTCCCGACTCCACTACATCTAATTGACCCCCTAATTACCCCCAAATTACCTATTTTTTATCTTTATTTTGTGCCTGGGCCTAGGTTTTGGGCGCCGCCATATTTGTGTGGGTAGATGAAGTCCCTGTGGTACAAGTCATCTGCCCATACTAGATAACGCTGTGAGATTCCCGCACATGCTCAGTTAGGCACTTGGACACGCGAACGGGAATTTAATTTATTCATTCGTCAGAAAGACAAAATTAATGAATAGAAATGTAACACGAACACTGAACATCGGTGTTTGTTCATTTAGTTTAATACAAGGAGGGAGCTCCCTCCTTGTAATATGAAAAGATAGAAGCGTCAGGGAGCAGTGCTCCACGCCACTTTCCAAGCCCCCCATGTCCTCCCTCACTCTATGACCCCCATAATAGCATAAGGGAAATTAAACTCTCCCTAATGCCCCTACTCACTATACCGCCTGTGGCTGCTCACTGTTTAAAAAATAAAAAATAAAAAAAAATAAACCCTAGTACCCCCACCCCCCAGAGCGGCGGGTGGGGGCCCTAAAAGGATAATGGTATGATGAACATACTGGCAACACTGTATTGCTACTCCCTCTGTACCCTTTTAATTCTTCTTAAAGGTAAAAAGTTCTAGATATTCACTTCTGGTTCTTGTAGCTGGCCCCCAAATACAGTTGTAATCTAAATTATTAAACCCAATTGAAAATCGAGTTTATTGTCAAAACTTACAGAATTCAGCTGTTTACAATGAACAAATCAAACAAAAGTAATTGTAATAGTTCAACATAACAAATGTTTCAAGTGGTTTCCCCAAATTCAACTAGAAATGCAACTTGTAACAACTTCTCCAGTTTCAAAACTATTCAACCTTTTCATGGCAAAGTCATAGGCGTGCGCACAGGGTGTGCCGGGTGTGCCTGGCCACACCCTAATCCCTGCGGCATGCCTATGGATGGAGACCGGCATGGGAGATCTCAGGATCTCCCGTCGGCTCATGCAGAGCCAGCGCTATCCGAGTGCCGGCACTATTCTAAGCCTCCACCATGGGCCGGTGGGGAGATCAAAGATCTCCCACACCTGCCCACAGCAGCATGGAGGGAGGCAGGAGAGGACCCGAGAGCTCTAGCCAGCAGCTCCGCCAGGTTCCTCTTGCGAGATCTGAGTGTTGCCGCAGCAACGCTCATTTCTCGCGAGAGTGAACTCTAGCCCCACAGGCTAGAGTTCACTTTCCACTGGACCACCAAGGAAGGCAACAGCACAGTCCCCCCTCCCTATAAAAAGGTAAGAAGGGAGGGGGGATATTAACTAAACGGTCCCCCCACCTCCACAATCACCTAAACATACAGCACACACCCCCACACACACCCCCCCCCACACTCACAGTACACTACCAGCACCCTCAAACACACACAGCCCCCTCACACACATAGCACACTACCAGCCCCCTCACACACAAACACACAAACACGCGGCGTGTGTTTGTGCTTTAGGGTTCACACCCTAATGCAATAGGCTGCACATGCCTATGCTTAGAGTACTTAGTAGAGCACCCTTTTGCGGTTATGATCTGCTGCAAACGAGATGCATAGCCAGACACCAGCTTCTGTCAGCGCTCCTGTGGAATCTTAGCCCATTGCTCATGAGCAATGACCTCTATTTCAGTAATATTCTTGGGTTTGCGTGCTGCAACTTCCTTCTTCAAATCCCACCAGAGATTTTCTATGGGGGTCAAGAAAGGATACTGATGGCCACTGTAGAATTTTGCAGGGCTATTTCAGCAACCAAGCTTTGAAGGAATGTGGGGTATGTTTGAGATCATAGTCTTGTTGGGAGCTCCAATGACTTAAGCTGCAGCTTCCTCACAGGCGACATGACTTTTCTCCTAGGATTTCCGGATATTTTAATGAATCCATTTTGCCTTACACACTCTGCATGTCTCCACTGCCAAAGGATGCAAAGCAGTCCCAGAGCATTAATGGGCCACCATCATGCTTAACTGTAGGCAGAGTATTCTTTTCCGCATATGCTTCTTCCTCCAGACACAAAACTTCTGTGGCTTATTTATATGACTGTGAGCATATACTGGAGCCAATGTTTCTTGTGCTTTTGAGTCAGTAGTGATTTATGTTCTGGCATGGAAACCTTTTGCCTTTAGTACGCGCCTTACTGTGCTCACTGAAACCTCAGTGCCTCTTGCCACCAAGTCTTGCTGCAGATTTTCTTCACAACCTGCGTTCTCAGAAATCTGGTGGCAGCCATTGATAGCTTCCTTTTTCTGCACCGTCCAGGTAGTATAACCACTGTTTCTTCAAATATGAATTTGCAAACTATGCTTCCAACTGTCTCTAGGAACATTCAGACCCTTCGCTATCTTTTTGTGAAGAACAATGATATCTTCTCTTAACTTTGTGGACCATTATTTTGACTTGGCCATGTTTCTAACATGCAGTCAAACGAGACACTCAAAAACCCCTAGCCAGTTCAGGTATTTCAACTAACCTGGTGCAATTAGGTGCAACTAATGAAGCCCTTGATTAGTTGCATCAGGTGTTCCTGAGACAAAGTTTTTGAATATATGTAATATTGTGAGGGTTTCTATTCGGGGGGGTTGAATAATTTTGAGACTGGAAAAGTCATAAGTTTTCAGTTGAATTTGGGGAAACCACTTAAAGTTGTGTTGAACTATTTTAAGTGCTTTTGTTTGATTAGTTCATTGCAAACAGTTGAAAATCTATAAATGTTGACAATAAACCTGATTTTTTAATAGGGATCGAATAATGTTGAGAATTGTATTTGGGGGTCAGCTTCAAGAACCAGAAGCGAACAAGTAGAACTTTACCGTTAAGAATAGGGTACGGAGCGAATAAAAACCCTATCACCAGTATGCTCGTCACCTACTCATACTGATTTTAGGTAAAAAGGCTATTTTAACAAGCGTAAAAGCACCATGTTAAAAAGATAGATAGATATCTTCGCAACTTAAAAATTAAGGGCCTAAAAATGAGTTTGTATTAGTCAACTGAAAAACTGAAAAATAATTCAAACAATTTTGTAAATGTAAAAATTACATTGAACAGGGTAACTTGCACCCAGCAAGATTGTATGCATGTTTATTTTTCTTATTTACAATAATCCACTGTATCCCATACTCTTATTGTATCATCTCAATTATGTGTTAAAATGGGTTTAAACCCACATCTGTCACCCATAATTTAAATGGAAACCCAAACATGTAGCTTGTGGGCTGGATTGGTCCCTCTAGAGCAATTGATCGAGCCCTCAGGGGGAGAGGGGGCTGCCTCAGTGGAGAAGGCTATTGCCACTGGTGCAGATCCCGAAAACAGACACCGACACCGCAATGACCACTGAAACGGAAGACACTGACTTCCTTAGAGAAGTCCCCAGAATAAAACTATCCAAACTTTATTTTCTGTGCACTTTATTATTGGGGCGACCCCCCTTACTACTGGGGTGACCCCCACACTCAAAGGTGTGCATTCACCATTGGGTTACTGTGCACTTTATTATTGGGGTGACCCCTCTATAGGGGGCGACCCCCACAGGCTCAAGTGTCACAGTGCAAGCAGGCTCATCCCCTGATATACAATCAAGTGTCACAGTACAAGCAGGCTCATCCTCTGCTATATCATCAAGTGTCACAGTACAAGCAGGCTCATCCTCTGCTAAATCATTAAGAGTCACAGTACAAGCAGGCTCATCCTCTGCTAAATCATTAAGAGTCACAGTACAAGCAGGCTCATCCTCTGCTATATCATTAAGAGTCACAGTACAAGCAGGCTCATCCTCTGCTATATCATTAAGAGTCACAGTGCAAGCAGGCTCATCCACTGCTATATCATTAAGAGTCACAGTGCAGAGGGCGGGGCCGGACCGCCGAGCTGAACGGTCGCAGGCAAAAGGAGCTCCTGCAAAAATACGACAAAAAACAGGCCTTTTGAACGAAAAGCAGACCGACAGCAACGGAGCCTAAAGCAGGGAGACTGAGGGAACCAGGGTGAGGCTGGCCCACCGGGCTTCAGTCCCCTGGAGGAGAAATCTTCGGTACCACAACTGAGACCTTCTCTGGCGGTGAGTGGGGCAGACGGCCGCTGCCCCACTATCCTGCACCACAGTACCCGGCATGGGGCACTAATCCAGACGGACCCGGCCCCGTTCCCCCCCCTATGGACCGGGGGGTGATCCCGGTCCTCACCCTGTGGCCCTGACAGAGACGCCGCGGAAGCAGGGGGACCGACCGTTCCGTCCAAGATGGCGGGCGCCATGTGCGCGGGAGTCGGAGGGAGGACCTGCACCCTCTCCGTGCCCACGGCTGAAACTGCGGCAACTAACTTCCTATGGCAGGAAGCGTGATGGCAGATACTTACCCCCGCAACCATCTGAACCAGCGACGACGACAGCGGTACAGGGGAAAATACCCAGCGCACCGTCTTTTCCTGCCAGAACGGACTAAACATGTTGATAAGTGGGGTTAATACTGTGCGGAGACAGACCTCTTACCTGCCTCCCACCCAGCCTGCAACAAACTGACCCACAAACCGACGACCACACGCAAATGACACCGAGCTCACCACTATGGCGGACTCAGACCCTCAGAGTACCAAGAGGAACAAATTTATTGCAACTCGCTTTCTCAAGATGGCGGGGGCCTGCAACACAAAGTATCCCACAAACAACGCGACCTCACACACCAGGGAAACCAACAACTAAGCGACTGGCAGGACAGGTCAGTGGCAGTAACCCCACAGTGGACGCAGAGACCCTACCCACTATCAGGCACCAAACGAAGGCACGCAGATTGTAATGGAAGCCACGTGACCCGGCGACATCCAGCTCTGGTCCCTTCTTAGCCACGACCTCAGAGTAACAGAGACAACCAAAATAACGTCGAAGGCTCACCCTCTCAGCTCCTTAACCAGCCGTTTTCCACCTCTGCTCTGACCGCCTGAAACCACCTAGCAGCTGACCCAGACCAACGAGGTATCCTGGGCATCACCATCTGAAACCTCCAGCGCAGGCAACGGCTAACCACACAGGGACTGACTGGCTCTACCACACACAAAGCCTGAGCCGGGTATGCTTCATGGGGACTCTCCATATGTATTAAGCTATACAATGCATACTCACTAATCTATTTAAGCAAACGTCTAGTAACACTAGTGACACTGCCAAGGCTCACTCCAAAGGTTTTCTCCACAACACACACCATAAAGTTATAAACGCCACTATATTACATCAGAATATACTAACTGTGTTGTAGACTTGCCCACATTATAGGACAGCCGGACGGGTCGCTATTACAAAGCTTGTACCTAACCTATATAACACATGCTATAAACCTGTAACGCACTCTTGTTACACACGTATACTGAAACACTCAATAGAACATAAAAGTTTAGACTAACCTTGTTTTACAAAACTACTAACCTGAGCAACCACTTATCCCCTGCTTACAGTTTCTCTTGTTAATAACTAATACCATTGGCCCTGTGCAGGGCATCTATGTAACTACGCTGTAAGAACGAAACTAAAATATAAAAATGTGCAGGGCTTTTACATGTTACACGTATGACTTGCCTAACATGCACTACACACATAGACCAATACCTAACGTGACCATCACAGACAGGAAAGCTTAAATTTTATTTTATACGTTATGTCTATCCACTATCTATACATCTTCTTAACATAATCAAAAAATTGTGCTGTCTATTCATATGCCATGTTTTGAATGTCATACCTGTTACTGCTTACGACTACTATCGTGGCTGATTAAGCCTATTGTTAAACCATGCACAACAAAAATAAAGAATGAATAAAAAAAAAAAAAAAAAAAAGTCAGTGCAAGCAGGCTCATCCCCTGCTATATCATTAAGAGTCGCAGTGCACGCAGGCTCAACCCCTGCAATATATATATATATATATATATATATATATATATATATATATATATATATATATATATATATATA
This sequence comes from Pelobates fuscus, assembly GCF_036172605.1. Taxonomy (NCBI): domain Eukaryota; kingdom Metazoa; phylum Chordata; class Amphibia; order Anura; family Pelobatidae; genus Pelobates; species Pelobates fuscus. The sequence continues at coordinate 44,184,983 of NC_086324.1, forward strand.
TATATATATATATATATATATATATATATATATATATATATATATATATATATATATATATATATATATATATATATATATATCTATGCATGGTACCCACAATACGACTGGGGTGATCCACATACTCCTCACCGAGGAAGGGGGGGGGAAAAAAAAAATCAGGCTCCAGCAGTCGTCTGCGGACTTCTGTGCACTTTATTATTGGGATGAACCCATTTACTACTGGGGTTTTCCCCCACTCGCAGATGCGCATTCCACGTGGAACTATGGCCGGAGGCGCTCTAGGTGTCCTAACACATTTACACATGTACCTAGACCATATATATATATATATATATATATATACACACACACACACACACACACATATATATACACACACACACACATATATATACACACACACACATATATATACACACACACACATATATATACACACATATATATACACACACACACACACACACACACATATATATACACACACACACACACACACACATATATATACACACACACACACACATATATATACACACACACACACACATATATATACACACACACACACACATATATATATACACACACACACACACATATATATACACACACACACACACATATATATACACACACACACACACACACACATATATATATACACACACACACACACATATATATACACACACACACACACATATATATACACACACACACACATATATACACACACACACACACACATATATACACACACACACACATATATACACACACACACACATATATACACACACACACACACACATATATACACACACACACACACACATATATATACACACACATATATACACACACACACACACATATATACACACACACACACACACACACACATATACATATACACACACAAAAAAGATAGATAGCTTGGCACTCTCCTTACTTGAGATCCAGTAAATCCGCCTGGGTGCAAATTGTGATGCGTTCAATATATACAAACAAAGAAGAATCCAGGATGCACTCTCAGGACTTGTGAAAAGCAGTGTTTCGTTTTATTTGAAATCATATGCAAACAGATGAACCAACGTTTCGACCTCTGCAGGTCTTTTTCAAGGTTACTGTATCTAAGTGAATAGTGAGTTTATATAAGTAAAAGATAAGTGCACTTACCAATCGTTAGCGTTGTGTCTCCCTCCACCGAAACCCGGAAGTGAATTAGGACCGTCTCCCTGACGTCATTACGTCATGACGTCCAGCGGATTTGCAAAGTGGTTACCATGGCAACGGTAACCACTTTGCAAATCCGCCGGACGTAATGACGTCAGGGAGGCGGTCCTAATTCACTTCCGGGTTTCGGTGGAGGGAGACAACGCTAACGATTGGTCAGTGCACTTATCTTTTACTTATATAAACTCACTATTCACTTAGATACAGTAACCTTGAAAAAGACCTGCAGAGGTCGAAACGTTGGTTCATCTGTTTGCATATGATTTCAAATAAAACGAAACACTGCTTTTCACAAGTCCTGAGAGTGCATCCTGGATTCTTCTTTGTTTGTATATATTGAACGCATCACCATTTGCACCCAGGCGGATTTACTGGATCTCAAGTAAGGAGAGTGCCAAGCTATCTAATATATATATATATATATATATATATATATATATATATACATATATACACACATACATACATACATACACACATATATACACATACACATACACATACACATACACATACACATACACATACACATACACACACTCAACAGATGGAAAGGTCAACAGACGACCTCTCACTCAAGACTTTCAGCCTAGGTTAATTGCAGTGGCAACCTCAATGCAGACAACAATCCCCAATAGGCTGGGTCAGGGTCTTGCAGAGACTGAACAATGGTACTCCATCTGCCTATAAATTCATGAGCTACTAGACCCCGGGCCAAGCACCCATATACAAAGGACAAGTGCAAGTATTCCATCACGGACCCTCCAAATAATTACATCAAGCCTGGGAACAGAACCCCAATGTGCCGGAAAGTTATCCAAACAACCTAATAAGGAAATCTCTTGAGACTCCACGGATTTGACCGCCGCACGGTCAGACAACACACAGAGATCGACGAAATGGGGGTTTGCCAGGCCTTCATCCACGATCCATACAATTGTAGCCACAAAACCTAGGACAAGGAGACCGTGTTCGACTGTGTCGCACGCCCTCACTCACTTCACCCCAACAACAGAACATTACCGAGAAACCGCTATACTCTTACATTTCTCCGGTTTCAACGCTCTCATGGTGTAACCATGGGCAGCGGTCTACCTTGTTATGAAATAAGGAAGCTACCTCTACTCGAGTAGGGAGGCTAGAATACTCCGGATGGCCAGAGGATAGGACATAGGATTCCTCTATACTCCTGGGCTGAACGACCCAGTAGGGTAATTTAGCTCCATGAACTAATGCTTAATCTGGATACCTGGTCGACCATTGGGGATCGAAGTCCACATCTTCCAGTACCACCCCTCTACGGGTACTGAAGGACCACAAATCTCACATATGAGGAAACTTACACTTATTTCCAAGAAGCGCTGGGCATTTGCTCCAGACGTCACTGATTAACTCGGGGATAAATTTTATGCTCACAGTAGTCGGGAAACTACCATCCTGGCACCGTCCTACAGCTTCCCCACACCTAGGTCTGTTCAATCATTCGGATTGGACGGACACATACCCGTCCAGGATAGTCACACCAGGGACCCATTTGTCCATTTTGTTTTCATCGACGGGACCAAACGAATCAATTCACATGTCTATCGTTAAGGTACGACCCATGGTATCCAAGAAACTTTTATAACCGTCATGGCGCCCTTTGCCACAAGGGAATCCACTACCTCACCTATCTAGACTGCAAGACGTTACTTACTACACACGTAATCGACAATCAGTCTCTAGGGCTGGAAGGCTCGCTGCACATATCCCTACCGGAGAACCATGATCTGGAGAAGAGACGGCTGGCGTCGAGATTACCGACAATCTACAGCTAGCCTGGGACAGATCCGATAGTTGTATTCTCCTACATTTGAACAATATCTCGGCAACAGACTACACAAAACACCTGGACGGAGTCTGGTATCGGACTAATAATATCGGAGGACATTTACCATTTTTAAATTACACGCAAGGTTACCCTACGACTAGGGTTCCCTCAGGAGATTACCTATATCACGAACTGGGTTTCGTGACAACAACTGACAACGGGACTCCTTGGTCACCATCGCATCACGGAGATCTGGGTGACACGCACCTCGCCACTACAGCAGAATCGAAGGGGCTCCCGATCCTATTGACTCCATTCTGGGCTATCCACTGCCCTTCCACTGTCTCCGAACAACCCACAAGATACCATCGGAGACTTTGGCGGCTCACGTTCCACGACAGGACTTTTCGAGAATTTCAAGGTGTTCTACTTCCTCGGACTCTTCACACATCCTGTGTTGTTCCATAGCGTTAAAAATGCAAAATATGAAGCCTCCTGTCCTGTTCTAAAATTGTAGATTATGCTAGCGCAGTGTACCTATAATCTTAATAAAATTAAGGACAGGAGGCGAGTATTTTCCCTCCCTAATTATCATTCCTTGGGTTGTACTTCAATAAAATATTTGAATTCGGGGGCGTGGTTCTCTCTTTATTACGTGGTTTATTTCAGATCACATCTTAAAATTACGACTGCTATCCGTTATGATTTCCTAATACATACAATTTGACTATATTAATGTCTCTATCATAGCTACCTATTTCGGTTAAAATATTCTTGTCTCATATGATAAATTCCTTTTACGTAAAGTACTACGGAATAAACTGGCGTTTTATAAACAGTAATATTGATTATGCTAATAATAATAATAATGAGGACAAACAGTTCATTTCCAAATCCCTTTCACGTCTTTTATTTCTTTTCAGTTTGATTCTTCTTCATGGATCAATACATGGGATCGTTTTTGCACTCTAGGACAATCTTCCAGTCGGGATTTGGATCATTTACAGTCTGATTCTTCGTTGTTATTATTTATTGTAATAGCAGGATATGTATATGATTATCTCGCACCAAAGAAAGAGGAAATTATGCAAGAGGAAGGGGCTTTTATACCCTATGGCAATGTTTTTTTCACTAAACTTTATTGTTAAACCTGTGCTGCTGGAGTTTTAGTAAAGAAAGATTATGCAAAATACTCGCCTCCTTTCCTTAATAAAATTAAGATTATAGGTACACTGCGCCAGCATAATCTACAATTTTAAAGCAATAGCATTACGAGTGTTTAGGTGAGAACATTTTTTTAGAAATTACACAAAAGTAGCAAGGCACAAGAAAATAATGCATTTATTTTAAAAGAATAAAATGAAATCCAACATTAAAAATATTTTCAACACACAAAGCTATCTTTGGCCTGAAGAGATAGAACCTGTTAGTCAAACTAAACAAATGTAACATAAAACACCACTATTATAATAATGCAAAGGCATCCTCACTGCCCAAGGACCATCATCACACAGATTTGTCAGATGCGCCACGTGAGAAAAACAGTACTGTAAAAAATTATAAATAAATTTTTTAACAACACTTTAAAAAGAACGTTCATTATTTCGCAAAACATGAACCAGAACAGGACATGTTGTGCACACAAACATTAAAAATATAAAACCAGCCAGAACACTTCATACACTGAACAAAATTGACATACCTATTGTTGGTATGGCTAGAAGGAAATGTGTAATCTCTGCCTTAACCATACCTCCAGTGGGAGACCGTACAGTGGGTGGCCAGGGACCATTATTTAATGTTAAAATAATTAACAATTAAGTATTGGACAGTGTCAGTGGACTCCAGGCAATATAATCAATTCAGTTTGATGAGGCAAAATGGTGTTAGTGCCTAATGTGTCCCTTTAATTGACAGTGAAGAGAAGTTTTAAAAAAATCTGACATGACAAACTTCAATCCAGAATAACGTCACGCAAATTGCTCCTGTTTATTGACACTCCCTTACATTTTTTTTTTTAAAAGCCAAGTTCTTCTTGCCCAAAGCTTGTGTTTTCAGTACACAATACAGTCATCTATGACAACGATCAATGTAACATGCATAGCAGCTTGACACACGCACCACAAAAGATGTTGCAAATGTAAACTGTGTGCCACAAAAATGCTCGTGGACTGGCAAGTCTATAAATGTCTGTAGTATGATGCTAGAAACATACACTAAAGGGACTGGACTTTATCTCTCCACCAGAATCTTGCATTTTTCAGAAATGTTGGTAAGCAGTGTCACTTTAAGCCTAGGGTCAATTCACATATCACAAACAGCAGCTCAGTAAAGTGGACAGAACAAGTCAGTGCTTCCTTTATTTAAAGATTGCAAAATCATTCTGATTTTTCGCACAGAGAAGTACTTAGAGCTCTCAGCTTCCTCTGAAACACCAATTACGGGTTATTCTTATATTGAAGAAATCTTAATTGGATCCCATTTTCTATTTGCTAGCGAACATCCAACACAAAAAATGTTCACTGTTGATAGAACCAGTACTCAGCAACATTCATTAAAATCAGAAGAGTCCTATTATAAAGGTACGGACAAAAAAGAAAAAAAAAAAAAGGTACACATGCCAAGGACATGGCCTTTTATGCAGAACATAATTAACTGTCAAGTATGCACATATACCAAATGTTAAGCTCAGACTAGAACAGCAGGTCACAAGATGTAAACTAAAAGAGGTTCTAGAAAAGTTCAAGTTTTAATGGCACATGAGCACCTACTCTCTCAGTATTTTGCTGGGGTATAAAGCAGGCAACGTAGTACACACTGTTTCAAGACACATAATATTTCATAGTGACAAAGGTCATTCAATCCTAGCAGATTACATAAAGGGACAGTATACTCGCCAAAACAGCTTTAGTTTAATGAAGCCATTTTGGTGTGTAGAACATGCCCCTGCAGTTTCACTGCTCAATTCTCTGCCATTTAGGAGGTAAGTCACTTTGTTTATGCAGCCCTAGTCACACCTAGTACACTGCCTTCCTACACATTTCCTTTAAAGATCTAATGTTTACACAGTTTGCTCAGTATGTTTAATATACAATTCATTATCTCCTACATGGTTAATAGCTTGCTAGACCTTGCAGGAGCCTCCATGTGTGATTAAAGTTCAATTTACAAAGCAGGAGATAAAAACTTCTAAAGTGACTTGAGATCTTATTGAAAATGAAACCATTGTTTGCATGCAGGCTGTGCGAGTCACAGCTGAGGGAGGTGTGACTAGGGCTGCATAAACAGAAACAAAAGGTGATTTAACTTCTAAATGGCATAATTGCCTTTAAGAAAATGCTAGTATTGGCAGGATAGAACAATATATGAGTATTGGTACAAACTGTAAAAGATTTTTAGCTAATCTATAGGGACACCTCTTAATTACTGAATTCAGTTGTTTCAATCGACCCATTGCCACGGGTGTAAGAAATCAAGCACCTAGCAATTCAGTCTGCATTTACAAATGTTTGTGGGGGAAAATGGGTCGTTCCGAAGAGCTCCGTGAATTCAAGCGTGGTACTGTGATAGGATGCCACCTTAGCAATCAGTTTGTGATTCCATGGTCAACTGTGATATTGGAAAGTGGAAGCGTTTAGGAACAGCAGCAACTCAGCCATGAAGCGGAAGACCACGTAAACTCACAGTGGGGTGCCAGCGAGTGCTGAGGCGTATGGAGCGGAAAAGTCGCCAACGCTTGGCAACGTTCCAAACATCCACTGGCTTTATTGTTAGCACAAAAACTGTGCGGCGAGAACTTCATGGAACAGGTATCCATGGTCAAACCGCTGCATGCAAGTCTCACATCACCAAGTACAATGTCAAGTGTTGGATGGAATGGTGTAAAGCATACCGCCATGTGTTCTGTGGAGCACCTAATCACACTTCACTGTTTTGCAGTCTCATTTTAGAGTTTGGGTTTGTCGGATGCCTGGAGACTGTTACTTGCCTGACTCCATCAACTGTAAAGTTTGATGGAGGGATGATGGTATCGGGCTATTTTCCAGGTGTTGGGATGGGACCCTAACTTCAAGTGAAGGGAAATTTTAATGCTTCAGCATACCAAGGCATTTTGTGCAATGCTAGGCTTCCAATTTTTTTCAGGACAATTTCTATTTCAGAACAATTGTGCCCATTGCACAAAGCAAGGACCACAAAGATAAGGAGTTTGGTGTGGAAGAACTTGATTGGCCCGCACAGATCCCTGACCTCAACATTAAAGACCTTTGGGATGAACTGTAACAAACTGCAAGCCAAGCGTTCTCGTCCAACATCAGTGCCTGACCACACAAATACTCTACTGGCTGAATGGGCAGAAACACCCAAAATTCTGTGAAAAGCCTTCCCAGACAAGTAGAAGCAGTCATAGCTGCAAAGGGGGACCAACTACATATTAGGGTCCATGGTATTTAGAAAGCTAGGTCATAAAAGTCCATGTTGGTGTAATGGTCAGTTGTCGCAATACTTTTGTCCATATAGTGTGTGTAATAATACACTCTGTATTTACGCTGAAGGTCAAAATAAAAGTACCAATCACGGTCACACAACCGAGGTCCATGCACAAAATTGGGAGGGGGTGACACCAAACACAACACACAGTTATCCACTAGTAAAAACCGCTGGGGGTCTCATCTGATGGGAAATAAGAATTCTCAGAAAAAGCCAATATACATCCAACATAAAGTATACAAAATGGACATGTGTAATAAATTTTAGGCAATAGTTTGCTCGGTTAAGCCTCCAGTGACAGATTTGAACCACAGCGCACTAGTGTACGTTTATTCATTGAAACATGTGGTTTGCTATTCATAGCTGAAGATTCCATTCTTTATACTTTTTTATTTCTCCACACCCATTTCCTACTGTTAAGGAATTTTCATGGGCTGCCATTTTATGGAAGAGGGGGATATCAGGATTTACAAATTACGCCCCATTTACTTCATTATACACATGAGACATGCAAGAAGCTTTCAAAAAAAAAAAAAAAATCGGTAATGAAAGCAAGACATTCAAGTTACAGATTTAATTTGGGGTGCCAAGGTTAACAGTGTATGACCTAAACTGCCATATGAAAAGTATAGTAAAATGTGGGACATTACCTTGACCTGGCCTTGGAGTAATAGGTACACCAACAGGGAGCTCAAGTTCCTAAGAAGAACATTTAAATATGAAAAGTTAAAAAGATTGCTCAAGCACACTACTAACTCTGTGATTATGCTTCAAAATGTAACATAAAAGCGTACTTTTATCTTCTTTGAGTCTGGATCGAACCTTTCAAGGATTAATTTAGCCGCCTTGTAGGTTTCTTTTTCCATTACTTCTTCAAGCTATAAACAGAACACATCAAATACATTAATAGGTGTAAAAAATCAGAACAAATAAAGGGGGGTGGGGGGCATTGACCATAATTTAATGCCTCTGCACACCTACACATTGTTGCTGCGCATTGTGCATACTCATTTTCAAATAAATACTGCACACACTGTAATGCTCCCTTTCACAAAGTACACAGCTCAAAATAGTTACATAAACATGACCTTAATTTGTGTATACTCAGCCTACCTGCACATCACCTGAAAAAAATACATAAACAAAACAAAAAAACCTGATGAGGGTAACCGAAAGAACATGACAAGAAAAATCTACAGAGATTGCATGATAACGTCAAGTCAGTACAAACTAATTCCTTGAAAATGATTCCAGCACTCTGGTAAATAGATAATATAAAAAAAGAAAAAAAGAAAGAAAGAACAAAGTAAGGCCTTCCAGAGACAGAACGGAGCGTTACCCAGCACATAAGGCATCTTAAAGGACCCCTATAGGCACTCAGACCACTTCAGCTCAATGAAATTGTCTGGGTGCCAGGTCCCTCTAGTTTATTGAAAACATAGTTTCAGAGAAACTGCTATGTTTACACTGAGGGTTAAGCCAGTGACAGCCACTAGAAAATCACTGAAAATCACAATGAGACGCTGATGTCCGCAGGAAAGCATTGAGTAATGCTTTCCCATGGGCGGCTTGCATTCGGCGCTGGAGTTGACAGGAGGAGCCCTGCGCTGGAGAAAGGTAAGTGGTTGAAGGGGTTTTAACCCCTTCAGCCCAGCGGGATGTGTGCCATGAGGGATGGGGAACTAAAGACTACATAGTGCCAGGAAAACAAGTTTGTTTTCCTGGTACTATAGTGGTCCTTCAAATCAGATTTTAATCTGGAGAGGAAGAGCTCCTAGCTTTCTATATCACATCTTCAAAGTTATAGGGCTGGCTATGGAGCACTTTTTCAACAATTTTAGGCTCTTGTACAATGGCCATGGAGGTTAGAGGAAGGAGTTAGGTCCTATGTGAGCCTGAACTCTCATTCTGTCTATTTGGATGTGGGACCATGTCTGGGGATTCTCAACCAGTCTCTGGGGCACTTTTGAAGTTATCTTCATTAGGGATCGACCAATATGGATTTTGTTTTTGGAGCAGATACCGAAAATCTGTGAACCTTTAGGTCAATACCCTACCGATATTCTGTATCTTTTTATTTACTATTATTATTATTATTATTATTATTAAGTAGTAAGTGCACAAAATATACATGCAAGTCAGATTTATTTGTTTTCAAGAATATTTAGTGTTCCTCTCCCTTTCTGTCCCTTAGTGCACCTCTCCACCCCTCCCTTCCCTGTCCATTAGTGTACCTCTCCCCTTATTTATCTGTTCTTTGATGTGTCTCTCCCTTCCCTCCCTCCCCCTCCCCCCCCCCGTGCCTCATTATCTCTCTTGTACCGTGGCCAAGAGCAGCAGTCCGCAGTACAGGAGTTTCAGTTTCCTGTACACGGCCGGACTGACCAGAAGAGCTCTCTCAGTGAGCACTTCCTGTCAGTTTGGCCGGGTACAGGAAACTGAAGCTCCTGTAGCGTAGTCCACTCTGCTCAAACATGCTACACTGAGTGACTAGTAGGCGGGGGGTTGCTGTGCGTTTCCTTCTTGCGGGTCACTCAATTCTTGCGCCACCAAAGTCAGTGCACCCTAAGACTGCCGCCTGATGGACACGCCAAGCCACCGCCACCTCTCACATTATCGGCAATACCGGTATCAATAGTGGCAGATACCGATATTTGCCAAAATCCGGAATATCGGCCGAACCGATTATCAGTCTATCCCGAATCTTCATTAAGTCTTGTTGCACTGGTTCTCTTTTTAACCAAGGAGATATTTGCATGTAGGTATATATTTTATTATTATTGGTATTTATATAGCACCAACTAATATTACAATATTGTGAAGGGGCGGGGGGGGGGACACTCCACCCCTTAAAAAAAGGTTTCTTAAAGTTAATTTTATGTCTGGAATCAATTGTGTTATTAGACATGAGTGCAAGTTTTAAAATGGAAGAGGACCAAGTCTCAGAAAAATCTTGGAAGTAATGAATCCACAAATGCAAAAATAATGCTTTAATTAACTCCCACAAGGAAAATAAGCTGAAAACCGCTATTTATAAGCAAAAAAAAAAAAAAAACTCTCAACAATAATCTTAAAGGACCACAACAGTGCCAGGAAAACACTTTCCTGGCACTATAGTGCCCTGAGGGTGCCCCCACCCTCAGGACCCCCCTCCCGCCAGGCTCTAGGGGGCAGAAGGGGTTTAATTTACCTATTTTTCCAGTGCCGGGCGGGGGACTCTCCTCCTCGTCGTCATCGGCTGAATGCGTATGCGCGGCATGAGCCGCGCGCGCATTCAGCCAGTCCATAGGAAAGCATTCTCAATTAAAATCACAGTGAGGAGCGCCTCTAGCGGCTGTCAATGAGACAGCCACTAGAGGCTGGATTAACCCTATTATAAACATAGCAGTTTCTATGAAACTGCTATGTTTATAGAAGAAAGGGTTAATCCAAGCTGGACCTGGCACCCAGACCACTTCATTAAGCTGAAGTGGTCTGGGTGCCTATAGTGGTCCTTTAAGCACACTAATGATATAGTATTGTAATGAATACTTATTGATTATTTGACCTTATCTTTCAGACAACTAAAAAGAATTGGAGATTAAATTTGCTCGCTCAGTTACATTGTTTGCAAATCATAAATACAAGCTACGGATGACATTTTTAAATGAAGAAAAAAAAAAGCAAAAAACAACATAGCGCATAATGTGGACATAGCACGCAAATACTAACACTACCTCTCAAAACTCCCATAATATACTACTAACTGAATGAATTAGTCTGAACAGATGGAGATTTTCAGTCTTTCATTATAAAGGAATGGGGACAATTTCACTAAATTGTTGTGGACAGATTTAAAATTAAGAATGTTCTGATCCGCTTTATCCATTCGTGGGAGATTGAAAATAAAAACTGCTCATTTTCAGCAGCTTAAACAGAGGCAATTCCAACCAAACTGTCAGATCGGATAACGCAGCAGTATTTCTTAAGATCTTCTGCTGCTTGAGCTCTAAAAACAGGAAGGATAGAAATGTATCGCTGGTATTTAACGGCTTTATTGCAAGGAAACACCAAATGTTGCTAATTGTTTACATATAATGAGGAGAATAATTACATGCAGCAACTTCAATAATGGAATCTGCAAAAATCTATCAGCCATCATTATTGGAAGTTATTAGACATGACAGCAAATGACAGGCAATTCCTCAGATTTATTTCCTTGTAGCATTTAATGCTATTAATTTAAAGAAGGTCGTTAGCCAAGCGCTTTGCTGAATAAAGTCTCTGCGCCAATTAACTGCTGTCAGCATCGATTTTAGATTATTTATTAGCAGAAGCAATTAGCTCCCTCCGAACACTGAAAACTCAATAAGAGAAAACATTCCCGAAACTTGCCATCTTGTCTTTAAAGGTTAAAGCTTCATTTTCCTGAGGCTCAAAAAAACCCAAAAAATAACATTTAAACCTCTTTCCAAGATTCCAAGAGAATGTGTACTTGAAACACACAGTTCCCTGGTACGAAAATTTACAAGGGTCCTCCGTTCCAAGTTCCTTTAAGACAGCCATCCTGACCAGGAACAAAATGAACTAATGCCACTGGCATTTTTAAAAGGTTTAACATAGGTTAAATACTCTTATAAATTCTTTAATTTCAAAATAACGTGTAATGAAACTGGTTACGCTGAGCTTACAGGTCAAAGTAATAATTTAGAACACTTTTTGTAGTCTTTTTATTGTATTTTTTTAAAAAATATTTGTAATTATACAGAACCTATTGTGAAAGGGGACTGTTTGCATAATTTTCTGTAATGCAGGTAAATATAACTGAAAGAACACTTAAAATAAACTAAGTGTTGCAGATCTAACTTGATTACCTATTGCAGTAAAAATCCTGTGCGGCATACATCGTCATGGCCTTCCTTAACTCTAGAGTAACTCACAATTACGTCAGGCAAACCAGGACATGAATGCCTTGGGTTCTGTTCAAGATTAGGGCCCTCTGACTGCACAAGGGTGACCTGTGCATTATTTCCTGTTGATTATGGGAAATAATAGCACAGATGAAGTAATCACTTGTACATACATGATTAGCTCATTAAAATAATACAATACCAGGGCTTAAAATGTCAAGTCCAATACTACTAGTCAAGTCCTAAAAGTCACTTGTCACTGCAAGCCCAGAGGGTCTATGTCACACTCACCATGGCTACATATTTCACCAATGGCTACTGGAAATCTTGAATCCTTATATATTATTCAATGCGTGTAGCATGTTTGAATGTATGAGTGCAGTGTAAATCCATATGTTCTTAGTTTAGAATGTAGTGTGTAATAACTAGTTCAGTTGTAGGCAAACTTTGGCACTCCAGCTGTTGTGCGGCTATATCTCCCATAATGCTTTTAAAGCCACAATGCTGGCAAAACATCAGAGGAGATTTAGTCCACAAAACCTGGAGTGCCTACGGTTGCCTATCCCCTCAACTGTATCCATGAGTATAAATGTTCATGTGGAGTGGCGGCGCATATCTGTTAGTCTGGAGATGCTGGTGCATAGAAGCAAATGCTCAGTGTATGAATCTTAAAGCGGCACTGTCATGCCGAACTTACCTTTCCTCAATCTCTTCCTCTTCTCCCCCTCTCTCAGGATCTGTTATTCTTTTCTTCCTGTCTTCTTTAGTTTTCTTTAAAACCATAAGACAAAGTAGGGACTCTTTGTCTTATGGGATTCCTCCGCTTGACCAGCTCTGACCAGCGGAGGAGCAAAGTGTGCTTCATTTCCGCTGGTCAGAGCAATTTTCCCATGATCCCTAGCTTTCCTCCCAGTTCCCACAATACTTCCTGTCAGTATTGCCGAACGTCCTGTCACTTAGACAGAACGCCGGCAAAACTGCCGAATTGCATCCTAACAGAATGAGCACCGTTTCTCCATTGGTGTTAGGATGCAATTCGGTACTTTGTTCGGATCGGAATTTCATTCAAATGAATGAAACTCCGATCCTATTCATTGCTGTGGCTGCATCTTGCAGCCGCTTAGTAGATAACTCCCTAATTCCCACGGTATCAGGGAGCTATCTACTAAAAGGCTGAAAGACCTAAATTGGTCTTTCAGCCAAATTTACTAACACCAAGTAAAAATGACTTGGTATTAGTAAATAATATGCCCCTACTCGCTATACCGCGAGTAGGGGCATGTCTAGTAAGCAGTGAGCAGCCTGTGGCTGCTCACTGTAGAAAAAAAATAAAAAAAATATTGCCCCCCACCCCTAAATGACGGGTGGGGGCCGTAAAGTAAAATAAGGGAGGGAGACCTATTGTCCCCCCCCCCCCCGGCCCCCACCCCTGAGCGGTGGGTGGGGGCCATAAAGATAATGAGGGGGGGGGGACCTACTGTCCTCCCCCCCGGCCCCCACCCCTGGGCGGCGGGTGGGGGCCATAATAGTAGTAGGGTGGGGGGGACCTACTGTCCTCCCCCCCCGGCCCCCACCCCTGGCCGGCGGGTGGGGGCCATAATAGTAATAAGGGGGGGGGGGACCTACTGTCCTCCCCCCCGGCCCCCACCCCTGGGCGGCGGGTGGGGGCCATAATAGTAATAAGGGGGGGGGACCTACTGTCCTCCACCCCCCGGCCCCCACCCCTGGGCGGCGGGTGGGGGCCATAATAGTAATAGGGGGGACCTACTGTCCTCCCCCCCCGGCCCCCACCCCTGGGCGGCGGGTGGGGGCCATAATAGTAATAAGGGGGGGGGACCTACTGTCCTCCAGCCCCCGGCCCCCACCCCTGGGCGGCGGGTGGGGGCCCTAATGGAAAAAGGGGGGGGGGGGACCTACTGTCCTCCCCCCCGGCCCCCACCCCTGGGCGGCGGGTGGGGGCCATAATAGTAATAAGGGGGGGGGGGGGATCTACTGTCCTCCCCCCCCCGGCCCCCACCCCTGGGCGGCGGGTGGGGGCCATAACGATAATGGGGGGGGACCTACTGTCCTCCCCCCGCCCCCACCCCTGGGCGGCGGGTGGGGGCACTAAGTAAATTCCCCCCCCCCCCCATCAAGGTGACTAGGGGTGCCCAAGCCCCTAGTCACCCACCCCCCACCCAAATAAAAAATGCCCCTACCTACCCCCCTCACCCTAAAAAATAGTGAGGGGGGAATAAAATTGCTAACCTGTAAAGTAAAATTAAACTTACCATTCGACGTCTTCTTTTTTCTAAAATCTTCATTTTTCAGCCCCAAAAAAGGCCAAATAAAAAACCATCATAGCCGGCGAACTAAAAATAAAATAAAAAACTCGAGCGCAAAAAAAAAAACCCGACGAAAAAGAAAAAACCCGAGCGCACAAAAAAATAATCCATCTTCACCCATGGAGGGCTCCGCGCAGACTGAGCTCCGCAGGGTGGGGCAAGGCTTATAAAGCCTTGCCCCGCCCTGCAATTAGCCTAAGAACACTCTGATTGGTGGGTTTAAGCCAATCAGAGTGCTCTTTGTCATTTTACAAGCGTGGGAAAGTTCTTTGGAATTTTCCCACGCTTGTAAAATGACACAGAGCACTGTGATTGGATGGCTTGAAATCCATCCAATCACAGTGCTCTGTGTCATTTTACAAGCGTGGGAAAATTCCAAAGAACTTTCCCACGCTTGTAAAATGACACAGAGCACTGTGATTGGATGGATTTCAAGCCATCCAATCACAGTGCTCTGTGTCATTTTACAAGCGTGGGAAAATTCCAAAGAACTTTCCCACCCTTGTAAAATGACACAGAGCACTGTGATTGGATGGATTTCAAGCCATCCAATCACAGTGCTCTGTGTCATTTTACAAGCGTGGGAAAGTTCTTTGGAATTTTCCCACGCTTGTAAAATGACACAGAGCACTGTGATTGGATGGCTTGAAATCCATCCAATCACAGTGCTCTGTGTCATTTTACAAGCGTGGGAAAATTCCAAAGAACTTTCCCACGCTTGTAAAATGACACAGAGCACTGTGATTGGATGGATTTCAAGCCATCCAATCACAGTGCTCTGTGTCATTTTACAAGCGTGGGAAAATTCCAAAGAACTTTCCCACCCTTGTAAAATGACACAGAGCACTGTGATTGGATGGATTTCAAGCCATCCAATCACAGTGCTCTGTGTCATTTTACAAGCGTGGGAAAATTCCAAAGAACTTTCCCACCCTTGTAAAATGACACAGAGCACTGTGATTGGATGGCTTGAAATCCATCCAATCACAGTGCTCTGTGTCATTTTACAAGCGTGGGAAAATTCCAAAGAACTTTCCCACGCTTGTAAAATGACACAGAGCACTGTGATTGGATGGATTTCAAGCCATCCAATCACAGTGCTCTGTGACATTTTACAAGCGTGGGAAAATTCCAAAGAACTTTCCCACGCTTGTAAAATGACAAAGAGCACTCTGATTGGCTTAAACCCACCAATCAGAGTGTTCTTAGGCTAATTGCAGGGCGGGGCAAGGCTTTATAAGCCTTGCCCCGCCCTGCGGAGCTCAGTCTGCGCGGAGCCCTCCATGGGTGAAGATGGATTATTTTTTTGTGCGCTCGGGTTTTTTCTTTTTCGTCGGGTTTTTTTTTTGCACTCGGGTTTTTTATTTTATTTTTAGTTCGACGGCTATGATGGTTTTTTATTTGGCCTTTTTTTGGGGCTGAAAAATGAAGATTTTAGAAAAAAGAAGACGTCGAATGGTAAGTTTAATTTTACTTTACAGGTTAGCAATTTTATTCCCCCCTCACTATTTTTTAGGGTGAGGGGGGTAGGTAGGGGCATTTTTTATTTGGGTGGGGGGTGGGTGACTAGGGGCTTGGGCACCCCTAGTCACCTTGATGGGGGGGGGGGGGGGGAATTTACTTAGTGCCCCCACCCGCCGCCCAGGGGTGGGGGCGGGGGGAGGACAGTAGGTCCCCCCCCATTATCGTTATGGCCCCCACCCGCCGCCCAGGGGTGGGGGCCGCGGGGGGGGGGGAAGGACAGTAGATCCCCCCCCCCCTTATTACTATTATGGCCCCCACCCGCCGCCCAGGGGTGGGGGCCGGGGGGAGGACAGTAGGTCCCCCCCCCCCTTTTCCATTAGGGCCCCCACCCGCCGCCCAGGGGTGGGGGCCGGGGGCTGGAGGACAGTAGGTCCCCCCCCCTTATTACTATTATGGCCCCCACCCGCCGCCCAGGGGTGGGGGCCGGGGGGGAGGACAGTAGGTCCCCCCCCCTATTACTATTATGGCCCCCACCCGCCGCCCAGGGGTGGGGGCCGGGGGGTGGAGGACAGTAGGTCCCCCCCCCCCTTATTACTATTATGGCCCCCACCCGCCGCCCAGGGGTGGGGGCCTGAGGGGAGGACAGTAGGTCCCCCCTCATTCCCATTATGGCCCCCACCCGCCGTCCAGGGGTGGGGGCCGGCGGGGGAGGACAGTAGGCCCCCCGTCCCCCCCTTATTACCCTTTTTTTTTTTTTTTTACAGTGAGCAGCCACAGGCTGCTCACTGTTTAGTGGACATGCCCCTACTCGCGATATAGCGAGTAGGGGCATTGGGGAGATTTTAATCTCCCTTGTGCTATTATGGGGGTCATATTGACCCCCATAGAGTGAGGGGGGGACCTGGGGGGCTTATGAAGTGGTGGGGAGCACTGCTCCCTGCCGCTTCTATAGTTACATATTACAAGGAGGGAGCTGCACGCCGGTAGCTCCCTCCTTGTAATAAACTGAACGAACAAACTAACACTGATACACAGTGTTAGTTTGTGCGTCTGATTTTTTCTATTCATTCATTCGTCTGTCTGATGAATGAATGAATAGGTGAAATTCCCGTTCGCATGTCCAGGTGTTTCACTGGGCATGTGCGGGAATCTCAGGGCTATCTAGTGTGGGCAGATGACGTGTCCCACAGGGACTTCACCTACCCACACAAAGATGGCGGCGCCCTGAATAAAGATCGGGCAGAAAATAAAGAATAAAAAATAGGTAATGTGGGGGGCATAGGGGCATTTGGGGATGACTAGGGGGTCGATTGGATGTAGTTGAGGCGGGAGGGGGGTTAAAAAAAAACGGAATTCGGCATGACAGTGCCGCTTTAAGTGTAGTAAGTATATATTTACTAAAAGCTATGGAAAAAATGTAAAACTTGCAGTGAGTCCGGCATAGACAAATTTAAGGCTCAAACAAACCTGAGAAATAGCCAAAGGTCTTTGGTTAAATAGATCCATGGTCAAATTACCTATTCAGGCAGCAGTTCACAATCAAAACATTCAAGACTTGACACAGTAAGAATTTAGGGAGCTTACTGGAAATATTTCTCAAATAAATTCATCAATCCATTCCTGCATTTGCCAAAAAAAATAAAATAAAAAAAAAATGACCATCTGGTGAGCCATTACCCGGGGGCAAACAGCTATATAGACAAAATTGATACAATGATTTTGTCTACATTTTACTACACAAGAATGTGTTTTGTTGTCTGTTTTTTTTAATTCTTTATTTTTGATATGCATGCAAAAGAAGCAGAGACTCACTATGCCCCAACAGCATACGTAAGGCAAGTAATATCATAAAGCATATTAGTAAAAGGCATACAGGAATAACTGGATATTTTTTTTTTATTTTTTTTTTTTTTTTTTTAGAAAACAAGATGGGCAATCATAATGACATTTGCTGGATGCTAGATGGACATTGTGTAGTCACAAAGATTAGTCATGTCTATTTAAAAGGTCAGACAGTAGATACATGTACTAAGCATCTGATAAATAGCTTAAATCACTTTAAACAGAACTATGGACTAGGCTAGGATTTAACACTGTCGCAGATTAATTAAAATAAAACAAAAAGACATATAAAGCTTAAACAAACAAAAATATAGCCACTGGAGCATCTAAAAGAGCAACATAGGAAATTAACATAACGTCGGGTGTGTATACAAGTAGACTTGAAAATATTCCACTACTCCGACTCTTAATGCATATGTGTCCGCTTGTCAGCCGACTCCTAGTGCCGTAAAGACTTCCTCAGGCCTGCTCAGGATTCCTGTATTCCAGCTTTGCTGATAAAGGTAACCGGAGGGGGTCTCTCCCTCGGGATCCAGGGAGATTAAAAGCCTCAATAGGTAGCTGCCATCGCCGAGTAGAAGGAGGCCTCGTATTGTGCTGGAGATGTCCCCTTATGAGATAATGGCACCAATATCTGTGCTGCACGACGCCTCCGGTTAGGCCCAACATGCCTCTTCCGGGGGGGCCGTGGCTCACGCAAATTCCTGTAGGTCGGAAGCACCATAGCCACCGGAATGCAATTCAGGCTGTGCCTGCCACTCCAGTTCTGCCCAGAACTTGTGGCATACGGCCTTATAGGCCCAACTGAAGGCTGTCTCCCAAGCACACTCTGCTTCTCCTGACTGTGGGGAGTGCAACTGAGAGTCAGCGGTCATCTTGGCAGTTTGCGGTTGTGCTGGCTCACTGAGCCGAGATAGAAGTCGGTGGATGGTTAGCATAGTGATACCCCAGGGTGGACCGGAATAACCTCGAGTCCAAAAAGGGCAGAGGGAGAACGGGGCTGCGTTGCAGGTACTCCGGCAGACTGGATTGCGGTACTACAAGGGATTGGCTGCCTCCCTGCACACATTGGCACACCAGACTAGGCTGCACTGTCAAGAACTGCTCTAAAATAGTCAATATCCGATGAAAAGGCTCCAATTTAGCTCTAACTCTGTCGGCTATATAATAGCCCAGCTTAAAAATTGAGTTTTAGCAGTTTAGCAATTGGAACAAGCCAAAAGGCCTAGAGATTTGCAGGAGCTAGCATGCTAAGCATCCTGTCAGCATGGCACTCAGTCCCCGCCCCCCTCTACACTAGAATGTTAAGTTTAAAAAAAAATAAAAAAAATCTATATAAATATTTCACTTACTATTTTCTTTTTCTGTGCTTTTAAATCATCTATTGCATCATCTGAAAAAGAAACACAAAATATGTATTACATGGAGTAAAATATAGCTGCTTAGGCAATATTATATCCCATGCACTGGGGGTGTATGATTATCGTACCTATATTTTTAGTTTATTTTGTTTTAACAGTTAAGCTGTGTGAGGTTTTGCTAACAAAATTGTACTCTTAAAATATCGGCTTATAAAAAGTTTAGAATCATACAGCTGACCCTTTACTTGATGGTTAAAATGTAACTTGAGACCAACGTGACTTGGAGTCCCTATAATGAGAGCAAAATGCCATCTAAACATTGTTCTAGTCAATTTGCTAACAAATGTATAAAGATATTCAACCATACATTATTTGATCTTATTATGCCTTTCTTCTAGGTTATCATCATAGCAGTATAGACACTTCAGTAAGTGTGCAGTTGCCCGGTCTCAAAGTCATGCACTACCATACCATGTTACCACGCACACTCTAGGAATTCTGTGAAGGAACAGCAAGGTGTTTTTTTTTTTGTTATACATTACAGAGCAAAGTATTAGGTGATGAATAAGAGGCTTCAAGTAGATATATATTTAACTTTCTACACTTGCCCTTGACATAGTAACATGTTCATTAGCAAGAATATACAGCAGACAAGAAATCATCCATTGAAACTGGAAGAATGGTGTTTTTGTTTAAAGCAAAGCAATTGATAATAAAAATAGATGTGGAGTTCTCTTCCCAAAGATGTATACTTCCAAATGCAGAGAGAGTCCAGGCACACACATTCCATCATACTGAATATTTTTTATTGGAATAGGCACAACATGAAAAGGTTTTGACTAATATGGACAGCTTTTTTCAAGTCCTTATCACCCAAAACATTGTCATGTTGAGCATATTCCAATAAAAAGTCTGCAGTAGGATGGTATCTGTGTGCCTGGACTCTCTGCATTTGGGGTTTTCCATGCCCTGAGCTTGGAGTGCCAGTATATTATGTTTTATTGATTACCACATAGGATATGTGCAGTGCCTACTGGAAACATATTTGGTAACACAAAGATGTAATCTTTTCCCATTGTCTAGATATTGTTTTAAAAAAGACCTGGATTTTTCTTTTTTCTAAAAACCAGAATTTTCAAGGATATGTATTATGTATGTGAACAATTTGTTGATCTATGAACAATTGTCATAGTGTTAGTATGTCAGAAAGGATTTTGTTCCTTTTTGTGGCATTATTGGCCAACACTTAAACTTTAACTTTTTTCTTAATTGCATAAAGAGATGTGTGTAAAGGTTGAACTTTGTGAGCTTGAGTCTTTATTCAACCAAGATTACTAGGTTACTATTTTGCCACCTCTGTGCTATAAGCGCCTTCAATACTGATGTGAGTGTCTGAACTGGATCATAGCAATGGAAGAAGGTTGCGTCATCTGATGAATTAGGTAGATGGCTGGGTCCTGGCATTCATGTGGATGTTACTTTGACACGGGCCACCAACCTAGAGATTGTTGCAGACCAAATATAACCCTTCATGGCAATGGTGTTCCCCGATGACAGCAGCCTCTATCAGCAGGATCCTGCCACACTGTAAAAGTTATTCAGGAATGGTTTGAGGAACACAACAGAGTTCAAAGTGTTGCCTTAGCCTCCAAATTTCCCAGATCTCAATCCAACTGAGCAAATGTGGGATGTGCTTGAACAACAAATCTGATACATTGAGTACCCACCTCAA
Source organism: Pelobates fuscus (assembly GCF_036172605.1). Classification (NCBI taxonomy): domain Eukaryota; kingdom Metazoa; phylum Chordata; class Amphibia; order Anura; family Pelobatidae; genus Pelobates; species Pelobates fuscus. The sequence continues at coordinate 44,206,135 of NC_086324.1, forward strand.
CTTGCAGGACTTAAAGAATCTGGTGCTAATGTCTTGGTACCAGATACCACAGGACACATTCATATGGAGTCCGTGCCTCAACGCATCAAAGCTGTTTTGGCAGCACAAGGGGGCCTACACAATATACGGCAGGTGGCTTTAATGTTGTGGCTGATCAATGTATGCCTACCTGAATTTGGAATCCAGAAAAGGCACTGACACTTATGGAAGATAAGACATTCATTTGTGAGGACCCCATTTATATCAAAATGCATCAGTATACCATCACAGATTCTTCAGTCCCCTCCTGTACCTTTTTCAGGTTGTGAGGGGATAGCAACATAGCCATGACTATTTATGAATTAGTTTTAATACTTTTAACTCTCGATTGGTTTACCCCATTACAGAACGTGTGACTTTTGAGATTATACAATTACACTTCCCATCTCTAACATCTCACTCTGCCCATTTGTTCTGCTCTGGTTCCATCCTCAACATCTTCAACCTCACCTACTCATTACAAAGTCTTTTTAAGTAAGAAATAAGTATCGAACTAAGAACTGTTTTTGAATACTATTTACCTGCCAAACATGTAGAACAGCCTGTAAACACACACATTAAAAAGCGCACAAAATAGATATATTCTATTTAAATACATTAATGCTTTTTAACAGTGATCCACATTAAATTTGCAAAATATACTTACTGTTTCTTTCCATTCGTCTTGCAAACCATACAATAAGCAGTGTTCTTACAAACCATATTCTGTTGGGGAAGAAACAAGAAGTACATGGCTATAAAACTACTTGCTATGAACAAAAAATGTATACGCTGTAGAGAAAAGCATTGTGAAATAATTGGGTTTACAGAGGAAAAATAAAAGTTTACCCTACAGGGAGGATTAGTCATAAAACTACTTTTTTTTTTCTTTTTTCTTCTGACTACTTCTAATAGCAACACTCCAGGCTGGAACAGACAACTACTTTTAATGCAATGCATAAGTATCGCATTTAATAAAAAATGCAAAATTTATAATAAAATAAAGACACGTTTAGAGTTTATGCAGCTACTGATGAACTACAGACAACGGAGTGTGTCTACGGCCAGGAAGAGACTTCACAAAATCAGGAGCCTTTTATTTCGTCCTAAAGGATCTGATCTCATTCCATAAAGCTGGGATGTGAGGAATACAAATTTGTATTGCAGCTTTGTATTCTTAACACTATAGTGGTTCTTTAAGAACCAGATATTCAGCATGATTTACAAATGCCTCATGTTACACAGTTCACATCCAAGAAAACAACTTACTTGGATATTACGTAACAATAATGCAGCTTACATTTCGCAAGTCACAACTGACCTTGCTTTGTCTATGAGACCTGAAGGAGACTACTACTAATTGCCAAATTTCCAAAACAGAGTTTGAAGCTGTATTATGTAGTCCTGTAACACGCTGCAAAGCTGGCAACAGACTGTATTAGGGAGTTAAAGAGCCACACTGACATTTTGGAGTCTTTTCACAAACACTAAAGTTAGACAAATTTCTACACATCAAAATGTGTGTGAATTGATTGCAATGTTTTATAATAAAACTAAATTACAGCTGTTCAATAACTGGTAAACTCATATGGGGTTAACACACAACTTCGAACTAAAGCATATTCAGGAATTGGTCAAATTGGGGAGTGATTTTCAATACATGCTTAAGAGAATCACTGTGAATAGATAAAGCCACCAGAATAGGGGAGCTCTCCAATAGCACTGAAACTAAAGTCCTCTAAAGAGGAACAAACTCACAAAAACCCACCAGAATCCAAGTATTTTGGATGTCCTTGCACAGTAATGTTTAAATGTTGTTTTGTTCCAGTATGCATAAATAGTGCATTGTTTAAAGGAAACAAAAACTAACATTTTGGTTAAAAAGAAAAACCTTCAAAACTTATTTGACCAATTAATAAATTTACAGATAAGAAAAACTATTTGAAAACAAATAACATTTCTAAAAATATAACTGGTATTTTCCCCACATTCTAGAATCGAACATTTAATTATCCCATATGCATGTTATGTGCACATACCTCTATCTCCATGTATAATGTATATGTTGCTACATTGCCGTGATAATTTACATATCATATCCCCTTTAGCCGTGTTGCCTCTTTGGACACACATACATAATGACAGACACACAGGGACAGATACAGGTCACAGTGTGCGTCAGAGAGTGTGTATCAGAGAGTGTGCGTCTGATAGAGTGGATCCTTTGGTGTTTGCCTGTGTATCTGTGAGTTTATGTTTGTGAGGGCCTCCAGTGGAGGGTGCCTGTGTGTGTCTGGCAGGGTGCAAGTTTGGAATGAGAGTGTGTGTAGGGAGGCTGTGTTTCTTTGTACAGTCCCCCAAACACTATTGATTTATAATTTATATTTATCGAAGCCCCAATCCTCCATACCTTTTGGACAGGGAGAGGGCTGTAAACTAATTCCTTAGTGCTCCATTGGGCTCACGGGTGGTTCACTGAGCTGAGCTGCTTGTCTGCCCCTTCTGTGGATGCAGACCACTGACAATTCTACCTTCCAGTCTGACTATGGGGGAGCAGCAGCAGTGGGCTAGGCAGGAAGCGTGCAGCACTGCGCTAGGCAGGAAGATCTTTAGGTCTCCCCAGCAGCCTGTACAACTGCTGGGGACCCATGCAGAGCTGGCATTGTAATATTAGTGCCAGCTCTGCAATTTGCGTCATGCTGCAAACAAAATGAGTTTGCCAAAAGACATTTAATTTGCAATATTAAAAAGTCATGTACACACAATTCTTGGTCATGGGTGCATACCCTGGGAATCGCATATACACAATTCCTGTAGTGAATGGGTTAATTTACCTGGGAGGCATGAAAATCAACACCTATAATCCTGTAACAGGGTCCCTCCATCTCAATCATTGTTTTAAACTCTGCCCTGTGCAGAATAGGAGAAATTAAACTGGTTCAATTTCTTTCTCATTCTCATCTGCAATGTATGTCCTGGCTATACATGGAACTTAACTGGATTGTGAGGTCACTTGCTAAATCTTTAATATCAATTCAAAAGAAAACCGAGCATTAAATAAAAAAATAAGTTACAGATGGTTTAAGTTTTATTCGGCAGTGTAATTCCACAGAATTAAAAGTGTGTGTGTGTGTGTGTTTTAGATGCAGTACTTTAAAAATGCTACACAAATTGTCCTAACTGCAATAAAGACACGGGAAACATGCACACTATAACCCAGTTTAACCCCCTTAGGACCAAACTTCTGGAATAAAAGGGAATTATGACATGTCACACAGGTCATGTGTGCTTAAGGGGTTAAAATAATGCGGTTACTGTGGCATTTAACATACAAGCCAATGAGATTAGAAGCTTACCAAATGCGTTTAAGATTAGTATCCGATCAACAAACAGATTGAGCACAAGCTAGGATCTCATTTGAAAGCATAAAATTGTATATTCTTTATCCTGCAGATAGACTGGTATGAAAAGGTACAACGTTTTGTTTTGTTTTTGTTTTTTAAAAGAAGTACAGTTGGCATGTACAGATACTGTGTGATATTGCTGTCTGTAGCAGAATTAAATGTCTATAATGCACTGGCCCAGGATTTCAGTAGAAAGATTGTTTTTTCATATTTTCTCAAATTGACTTCTTGTGATTTTAAAATAATACATTGTTAGAGAGGTGTCTGATAAGATTACAACATATATTGAATGTCACTAAACTACAGTGCTTTGTGCAAATAAACTGGTCACCCCCACAGAAAATCGATTACAGATTTGAAATGACAGTTTACATATTGTTACATTATGCTGCATTTTGTTTAAAGGGCAAGATGTCCTAATTACAATTCATAATCAAAACTATACGGATAAAAAAATATATATATAAAAATAAGTTAAATTAAAAAAATAAATACTTACAATACTGGAAACAAGAAAAAAGGAAGTATTAAAAGGATTCTTGCTGTAAATGTTTCAGGCAGGTACCATAAATAAACAACAAAACATGTGACAAAATAAAGAATAGCAGAATAAAGGAGTAGTCGTCCAACCCATATTTTCCGCAACTTCTGATTTTTATCCCTGAATTCTTCTAAAGATTGAATATCCTGAAGATAAATATTGAAAAAAGAAATGTATAAAGCAAAACAAGAAAACAATCACCTAATTAACATTTAATGCAGCAATTAAATGTAGAGGGATTTCAAATTGCAACAAGGTTTTTGCCAGTGGCATCAGTTACTACTAGATTTTGTAAATTAAGAAAGTCAGATTAGAAGCATAGCTTTATGTGGCTCAACATATTTGTACCAAAATCAGACCTACCTTGTCCATTTTCTCCAACGTTTCAATGGTGGAAGGCTTTGCCTGTTGGTTTAAAGGTGCAAAAATGGAGTAACAGTAAACTAGAAATTCAAACCAGAAGCATTAATTAAAACAATGTCCTTTCTAAACAGAATACTGTGGGCTCATACAGCCCTGCTTTAGAACTAATGCAGATCTTAACTTTAACATTAGCATGCCTAACGTTTGGGTGGCAATGCTATGCTGAGAATGCAGATTACCAATCCCCAAAGTCCTCAGCCCAGTGGTTATGGTGCTTAATATAAACCCAGCATTATAAAGGTTAAGCAGTTTATAACACTATACAGATTCGCATAAGGACCATGGGCTATAATCAATGGGGGGTGGCGGGGAGGGAACAAAGTATAGTACTCACCCTCCACCTGGAAAGGAGTGCCCCCATTGTGCAGAAATAGGCTGTAAAAACTGTATGAAGGAGAGTCTGATGTTTTTCACTGCAGGTAGAAGAGGAAAAAAAATAATTAATATTTAGACATTTTTAGCACAGAAAACTACAAAGATAACCTGCATAGACGGCAATGAATAAACGAAACATGAACGTTATTGTGACAAACCAAGTTTGACATATTACAACAAATGGAGGGCCCCGGTTAGATTTGTACAATTATGTGTCAAATTCAGAGTATATTAGCATTGCTTTGCTTGAAGTCTGTATGTGCACAGTTTCAGTTTCAAAACGCTCCACATACACAGATTTTTTTTTTGTTTTGTTTTTTTGCTACCAGAGACGCATCGTTAACCAGTCCAAAACAAGCATTCTGGGCTGGCTAATGTCAATTCTGTTCAGGCAGACACTCGTTAATTGATGACGCTCTCCCCGAATGAATGAGTAGTGGGATCAACATCCAGCTTCCGCAGCCATGATGAAGCTGGATGCGGTTAAGCCACCTCCTGGGAACCTCCGTGCCTGACGGGACCCAGCTAAGAGAGCAAACTATTGTAAAATGGTTTGCCTTATTACCAGGGAATGGTACTCCCAAGCATCATAACCATTACACTGTGCTCTGGTGGTTATGATGTTTGGAGTGAACCTTTAAGTACAATGCAAGGCAGTTCATGGAAGTGACAAATTATTCACAAGCGTCATGTCCAATTTTAGGACAAAATACCATTCTCCTGTTTCAGCAAAGGCTAAATTCCATTTTTACATCGTGCATCAGTACACTATAGTAAGGCTTTTGGAGTAATCACAATTATACTAGTAAAAATGTAGGCCCCTTCATTAAATAGGTTCACAATTTTATTATTTATTTAAATTACTTACACAGTCAGTATCAACTATTCACCTAGCAACTACCCTAAACAGAAACTTTGTTTTCAAACATGAAATTCAGAAAAAAGGATTTTATTTATATATATATTTTAAGTATACATAGGCAAAGTCAGAATTACCAATAATATACCTTTTGCAATGTTCACATTCACCACGAGAGACCAATTAAGCACCAAAACAACTTTACTAAAGCAGTTATGGTGTATAGATCAATGCTCAATTATCTCCCATTTAGGTGTTAAAATCCCTTTGCTTCGCAGTTTACTGTTGGACGACACGGCTAAAGCCATGACCTGGTCGAAACTGAATTTTTTCGAAAAGGCGAACAAAATGGACACCCTTTTAGCTAGAACGCTTAGGTCAAGGCAGGGAAGAACCCACATAACTGCGATCAAACACCCTGATGGCACGACAACAAGTCCAGCAGAGATTGCTAAGATTTTTGAAGATTTCTATGAAAGTTTATATAACCATACTCCAGATGGAAGCCCTCATGGGGTGCGCGAGGAAGAATATATCATGCGTTACCTAGATAGGCTGGGGATGGCTAAACTGAGTGGAGAGGCAACACGTGCTCTGGCAGCAGCCATTTCGGAAGAGGAAGTGGACAAAGCTATATCGAATCTGAAAGGCAACAAAGCGCCGGGGCCTGATGGTTTTGACGGCTCATATTACAAAATATTCCGAGAAGAACTCATACCACAACTGGTCCGCCTCTTTGATACCTTACGGCAGGGCGGTCAATTAGAATCTGACATGTCATTGGCGACTATAGTGCTTTTGCCTAAGCCCGGGAAGGACCCTCTTTACCCAGAAAACTACAGGCCCATCTCGCTGATCAACAACGATCTGAAGATACTGGCGAAGATACAGGCCGAAAGACTGAACCCTTTGTTGGTTTCTCTCATTCACGCAGATCAGGTTGGGTTTATACCAAGTAGACAATTGTTTGAAAATACCAGGAGGAATATAGATCTTATATGGAAACAGGTGCAATCAAAGACCCCTACGTTAGTGGTTTCCTTAGGCGTTCGATAGAGTACAGTGGCAATTCCTCTTTCCTGTCCTGAAGTGCATGGGCTTCCCGGAGGAATACTTAACAACGAAGGCGATGTATAACAACGTACGGGCACAGGTACAGATTTCTAGAGCCCCATTACACCCGTTTCGGCTACACAACGGAACGAGACAGGGTTGCCCGCACTCGCCCCTTCTTTTTGTCTTGGCATTGGAGCCCCCTGCTTCACGCAATACGTAAACATCCAAACATTGCAGGCATCAGAGTGGGGGACAAAGACTTCAAAGTCTCAGCATATGCAGATGACGTTCTTTTAACCATCACGACCCCGCTGGAATCGATGGCGGCACTTCGGGACGTCATATTGGAATACGGTGGGCTATCCGGTTATAAGGCGAACATCCAAAAGTCCAGTGCGCTCCCGATATGCTTGCCTCGGGTTGACGCAGATCGGTTACAGGCGGTATACCAGCTCCACATGGAAACAGACTCCCTGAAGTACCTAGGGATTAATATAACGGAAGACCCAGAACGCTTATATGTAGCTAACTATGCCCCTATGCTCAGAGAGCTGATGGGAGATCTAGACAAATGGGCAGACAAACACATCTCCTGGATCGGTAGGATAAATTCCATAAAAATGAACGTCCTCCCGCGCCTATTGTTCCTTTTCCAGGCGTTACCCGTCCGAGTCACGAAGACGCAACTGATCCCGCTGCAAAGGTTGATTGGAAATTTCATATGGCAGAACAAGAGACACAGAATCTCCAAACAGATATTGTATAGGCGAAAAGATAGAAGGGGCTTGGGCCTTCCGAACCTCCACTTCTATTACCTAGCGGCACAACTGACGCAGATAGCTATGTGGCATTCCGCTCCGGAAGAGAGGAGGTGGGTGGATATCGAATCTATGATGGTGGGGGTAGACGTCCCCCAGTCCATGATATGGATCCCCAAGGAACACAGACCAGAGATACGAATTACATGCCCAGCGATACTCAATTCGATTCGGATATGGGACAGGTGTAACACCAAATATAAGCTGGCGTCATCCCCTTCCCCTATGACCCCACTTCTTCGGAACAGAATTTACGCCTGGTATGACCCCTAGAGATTTCCGCAACATCGAACGGGCTGGATTGCAACGGGTGCATCAGCTGTATCATAATGGAGAGATTGTCCAATTCGCGGACCTTCAATCAGGTCACCACCTTACCCCGGCGGATTTCTTCAGGTACATCCAAATACGTGACTTCGCCAAAAAAACAAATATTAAAAAGGCGGCCTTGGGGACACGTACCTTTCACGAACGGATATGTTCTGATGGGGTACCCCCCAAGGGGCTGATTACACTCTTGTACGCTCATCTCAGCGAGGAAAATGGAGAATGGGGAAGATTAACGTACACGGATCAATGGGAGGCGGATCTTGGAGAGACTCTGGAGGGAATCGAATGGCGGGAGATATGGGAGGCAAATTATAAGGTATCGATGTGTGTCACCCTCCAGGAGCAGGCGTGGAAAACTATGTTTCGCTGGTATACTATCCCAATTAAATTACACAGGATGCACAAACTAGAGAATGACGATTGCTGGAGGGGCTGCGGAGCCCGAGGGACATATATCCATATGTGGTGGGGGTGCTCAAAGTTACACGGATTCTGGACATCCGTGGAAGATCTGTTGAAGCGGATATTTGATAGACCTTTGAGACTGGACCCGTGGATATACTTATTGAACAGATCTGTGGACGGATGGACTGCACGGGAACAACAATTAGTACACAAGATTACTTTGTGCGCACGCCGTGCAATAGCGACAGCGTGGCTTACTCCTGAGGGCCCAGATTTCTCCGGGGTTATCTCCAGAATCAAAGAATGTAGAATTATGGATGACTTAACGTCAAGGGTGAGGGGGACCGCAGTGACGTTCCAAAAACTATGGGAACCATAGGACAATAGCATAACTGGCTCAAGTGACGAATTAAGGTGATACCATACGATACAGGACCAAATACATAAGCCACCGCGGGATGAGACGTTACTCTCGACGGAACGAAGGCAGACCCCCCGCCCTCCCCCCCTCCTCTCCTCTTTTATCTATGTCTTGACCATCTATCTCTTACTTCATTTCTTCTTTCTTTCCTTATTTCCTTTCTTTTCTTTGTTTTTATACCATTTTCTCAGGCTAGATCATGCGATCGGAGGAACAAAGTAGCACAGTTAGGATCCTGATTAGCACATATGACGGCTACTTATTTTTTTTTACCTATTAGCCTGTACCTTTATCCACCATAAGCTTCCCCAACAAATGGAGAGTGCCAGAGCCAAAGATTCCACTCAGACAAACAAAGTTTGCGGGGACTGACGTTCCACCGCAATGCTTGGTAATTTCATTGGCCTCATTAGTAACTTGTAAGTGTATGTATACTACTGTTAATTGAACTATGCTGACTATTCTAGTATGGGGAATTGTTAAATCCGAAAAATTCCTCAATGGATAGCAGGTGCCAAGGATTAGAGTCAGAGCCGGGGCTCATATTGTTTTTCTTGTCGTACTGTATAATGTTTCCAAAATGTTACTCAAACAGGCTTCTGCGCAAGCCCTAAAGTTTATGTGAACTTGTTCTATCCATTGAGTGAAAAATAAAGAATTTAAAAAAAAAAAAAAAAAAAATCACTTTGCTTATACAGTCCTAGCCACACCTCAACACATCTGTGGCTTACAAAGCTAAAAGTTGTTTTGGTGCTTAGAGTGTCCCATTGAAGGAATACAAAATATATGGGATAAGAAGCCATACAATTTGCCAGACTCCAGCATGTGAGGTTGAAGACATCATTACCCCAGCTTGTTGATTTTGAGCATGTGAAGTCTCTCAATAGTGCAGCTAGTCCTGGGAAGAATACACAAAAGAGGCAATATTCTTTGACCAAGTGTTAATCAACAAGCAATAGTCATGGAAACCAGTAGAATGCATCTAAACATTTGAAAACATTTAGTAACATGCCCCAAGATAAGCATTTCTTTTGAAAGTCCTTTTCCCTGCCTACTTATTAGAGCACAAGCATGCTGTCAATATTAAGTTATTAATTTAAGCTATTCTCTCTGCCAACTGAAATCAAAACCTGCTGGGTCCTACCTGAAACTATGAAAACAAAAATTCCTTTATTTCACTTATCACTGGCTAAATATAGGCAGAAAGAGGAAGAAGTGTGTTTTCACCACTTTCACATGCACTCTGAGGATTCAACAGGAACTGCTTTATTCTGTTTGTATGTGATTTATATGCGTGTTTTTATATATACAGTAATGTGTTATTTTGTTTCCATCGTTATGTTACCTAGGCCAGCGCTATTTCCCACTTATTATACCTATAATGTATGTTAGCGTAAACATGCTTCTAAATGCACTAGAAAGCATGTGATTCACTTTACAGTAGTGGTCTGGAACCTAACCCACTGGATTAGCAAGATTTAATTGTATCCATTATAGAAAAAATATGTCATCAAAGGATCCTGTAGACATAGTAAACTACAAGACAATGTTGAATGGTTTATAAATGGCTACAGAACCTAGAGAAGGTATTATTTACCCCTAAAATATTCTAAAACCCCAACATAAAAATATCATGTAATGTAAAAGATAACTGTTAAGTTTTAAAGTGGTGTTGGGGCTAATGTTTAGTGATAGTGTAGTGTGTTCGGATAATGGACAGATTATTGTGTAATATAGTGGTTAATGGGAGAACTTTACTGTAAGGGCATAACTTGGACATAACACGTTCCAGTGCTGCCAGAGATTAACGGGAGTTACATTCCCATGTAGCAGCTAGTAAACAAATGGCAGCAGATAGGTGCCATTGTAATTTCCATTAGACATTGGCAGACTGTCCAGTCAAGGTAAGGGCACACATACTGCATGAGCATGATCCATGCTTTAGTATCCGTTCATTACGGGGAATATTTGTAGATGTGATCACCAATATGGGATTCTGAACATAATCAGCTACTTAAAGAGATACTATAGGCTAGAAACACAAAATGGTGCCCATCTCGCTCCACTCCCCGAGCAGCACAGAAAAGGTAAAATAACAACCTTCTGTCGCTTACCTGAATCCAGCGCTAATGCCCCTTGGCACAGGGTCAGTCAACATAGGGAACCTAATGCGCATGCGCGGAGAGCACTGCAATCACATTAGGAAAACCTAATTTAAAAGCATTGAATCAGTGTTTTTCAATAGGGTTTCGGCTGACTCTGGATGTCCTCACGCATAGAGTGAGGAGGTCCCAGCATCAGTTAGGCGACCAAAAAGCACCTAATGACCCAGAAGCACCTTTAGTTGCTCACCATGTGAGTCCCCTGGGAGTGTCCACTTTCATAAATAGTATGCCTTTGTGGTGTTATTTGACCAGTCAAACTGCTATAATGAGACATAGGCCCATCAAATCCATCTCTCAAAATTCTACTATAAAAAAAAAAAAAAAAGTCGTATCTTCATGAAATAGTGCCAAAAGCATGCACTGAGGGTATTATTTTACTCAGAACAAATAGCTGAGCATAATTTGCTGGATTTGATCATAGTGGCACATATCAAATATACAAAATGCCCAACAAAAATGTAATGTTTATATTTAAAAAAAAAAAAAATAAAATGTTTTATTTTTACCACAAACTTTCTGGTGAAAAAATGGCAGCAAGTTAAGGCACAATAAACGTCATATGAGATACCCTGGAGTGTCTTTCACAAATGGGAGGCCTTTGTGAGATATTTAGAAACTGAAATAGCCTGGTCTCCTATATGTCATTGGAGCTTCAAAGAATAATGACAATGGTATACAATGGGAGCATCGTTGTACTCCGCAGATGTAGTTGAGAACAATATGGGGTTCAGTACAGGAATAGCACACATCAGCTTTACAAAATACATATTACAAAAATCTTGTTATATGAGTCCATGTTAAAAAACATAACAATTTTATTACTACATTTGGCGGTGAAATGGCTACTTAAAAAGTGACAAAATACCCTTAGGTAAGTAGCCTATGATGTCTACTTTATATAAATATATACTTTCGGGCGGCAATTTTGCTTTGTGGACTATTAAGCTTACTAGATCAACATACCAACTTCTAAAATTGTTCTACATTGAAATGTTATTTTACTCATGTTCTGACCTTTAACTAACAAAATTAATTATGAATTACTTTTCTTAAAGCTGCGCTTATTATTCACACATTATTATTGCCAAAACGACTTTCCAGAGCTAAAATTTTACTTGCCAATGGGTAGTAGACGTTTTGAGACCTACGTGTGTGTATTTAAATAAATGAAACCAAGGATGGCTAGGGCTGCACTCACCTGAACATGCATATATTATAGGGTACTGCTGAGGGGGGTGGGGGGGGGGGGGGGTGTTATTTTACAGCGACTTCTGGTATTTATTGGGATTTGCATTCAGAAGGAAAAAGCAAACAATGGTTGGTGTAAAAAATAGGCAACACAAATGAAACCAGTATTACGAAATTAATGCCCTAAAGGTTTCTTGATGACTTTCACAAATCTTGGATATGTGCCTTATATATTGGCTGTTAGAGAAATGTGCACATACACAAAATAAACATGTTGTGACATGGAAAAGGAAATGGTGAAGATCATTGTAAAGCCAAAGAGGATCAAACTTTATTTTATGTCAAATATCAATGCAACTAATTGCTAAGAAAATTTGCCAGTTGCAGTATCCAAAGACTCCCACTTCTTTCTAAAATCTGCTACCTTCCCTTATATGGAAACACTGGGTGACTAAGCAGCAGACAAAGGAGAACGCATGAAATTAATGTTAAACCAAAACCTCTATTTTAAAAGTTTGAAATGTTAAATTGTTTAAAATTTTATTTCTATTGCAGAAGAAAAAAGCTGAATAGTCATACATAACAATAACCGTTTTCTTATTTGAAAATTTTTCAGCAAATAGTAAAAAAAAAATAAAAAAAAAATAAAAAAAAAAATCTTAAAAGGGACACACCAGACCATTAAAGACCACTATAGGCACCCAGACCACTTCAGTTCAATGAAGTGGTCTGGGTGCCAGATCCATCTAGGATTAACACTGCCTGCTGTAAACATGTTTACTTTAGAGTTAATCCAGTCTCTAGTGTGTCTCATTGACAGCCGCTAGAGGCGCTTCTCACTGTGAAAATCAGTGAGAAGACGGTGACATTGAGGATGCTTTCCTATGGACTGGCTGAATGCGCACGCGGCTCTTGCCGCACATGCGGCCGATGACATCAGAAGAGGGAGGAGAGTCCCCAGCACCGAGGGAGCCCAGCGCTGGAGAAAGGTGAGTGTTTAACCCCCTTCCTCCCCCTTCAGCCCGGTGGTAGTGGGACCCTGAGGGTGGGGGCACCCTCAGGGCACTATAGTGCCAGGGTTAAATTCCTACATGATAATTGAGCAGTGAGACTGCAGGGACATGATCTATACACCACAACTGCTTCATTAAGCTAAAGTTGCTGTGGTGACTATAGTGTCCCTTTAAAGCACTTCGGCTTCCTGAAGTGCTTTATGTGCAACGAGTGAGTCCTTTTTCATTTTACAAAAAAAAAAAAAGGCAGATTTTTATAGAAATTGGCACATTAATACTATTGGAATCTATTGAAATCTGCACTTTTAAAAAAGGTGGAAAAAAAGGATACACTTTGGCAAGCTAAAGTGCTTTAGGTGTTCGAAGGGTTTCTTTAATAATTCACCAGCAGCGACAACACTTGAGAATTTTTCCAGTTTAAAAATACTGGTTTTAGATTTTAAATTCACTTTCTTTTTTTTTTAATTCTTTTTTTTTGTTGTGCACAGAAGTAACAAGAAGCCTTGGTGCGCCACAACAGCGACATCAGGATAAGATGGTAAGCATTTGTAATACAGGTTGTAGCATTCGTTAGTCAGGCACATTTTTAGGTTAATGAGATCGAATTAAATTCACTTTCTTGACAAAGCACACATTGGTTAATAACCAAGTAAAAGTTAGCCACTTTTGTGAAGGTTTTATTTTCAAAATCTTTTTCACATTTTGAGCACTGTACTTGCAATGGGTGGCCAGGGATAGACAGCGAACTAGTTGCTGAACAGTTAAAAATGGTTGCAGTCGCTGCTCCTCTGACTGAGATTATTAATCCAATGCTTGTCCATTGGGGAATACATATATAGCCATCGCCAGCATGTGCCAATCAGCATCTCCCTCATATAGATGCTTTAGATCACATTTTGCAGGACAGTATCAGGAAGGGTCCCAGTGGCAAACACTAGGTAGTCCTAGTAACAAATGCAAACCCCTAATTTATCAGACTGGATGGGACAGTCTCTTTGCACCAAAACCACAACAGCAAGCTATTTTGTAAACTTGAATATAGTTACAGATTTCTGAAGATATGATAAAAGAGAAGATGAAAAATAAAAAGCTTTAGTCAACACTAATATGACCTGTTTTTCTCTAAAGCAAAATGATTTAGGGAGTAGCTTTAAAAGGTTACACTGTAATTATACTAACTTGCATATAAAGGACAATCATTGGTATTTAACCAAATATGACTAGTATATTTACAAAAATTCCGTTGTAGCTATTTTTTCAGGAAAGTAGAAAAATAAATTCAAGCATTTCCTTTTAAAAGTAGTGTCCCTTTAATCAGGTGCATGCTTGATTAAGAATGTTGTAGCATTCAAAACGTTGCTGTTGCACACTTTGGCCACCTGAATAAAAAGATCCAACTTTTAAAAAGAAAAAGTGCTGGAATTTAATTTTATACTTTCATGAATAAACTGGTTTTGGCAGAAGCGGATTCCTTGTACCCTTAATTTATTACATTTTGGTTGTTTCAGCATAATAAAAGGCTACTGAAATGAAAGTCACCCCAATGTAGTCAAACAGGTTTTTAATGGTTTGACTTTTTTAACTCGCTGAGGGCTGGGCACTGCGCCTTGCCACCTCACAACTGGAAACTCTAAGATTTAAGCAAAGTTCAGCAGAGATTTAAATTATTAAAGGTTTACTTCAAAGCACCATGATCACTTCAGTGATTTTCACTATGAAACACTTTTTATACAGAGTTTAACCCCTCTGCAGCCGGGCGTGTAACTCCATCTGCGGAAGCATCATCATCAGCCATCCTGAAACTAGAGCTCTAGGATGGCTAATGTCAATTTCTTTGTTTTTTGTGACAATTTTATTTTTGGATTTTCATTATTGTTGACAAGATAGTGTTGTATATTTTGAAATATTGAAATAGAAGCATTTTACATACAGTTATTACGTTAACCAGTGGCTTAACATATCCACTTCCTATACTTAAGCCCTCACTCCTGTGTTAAAGTAGTTTAGTAGGTTCATCCTTTGTGCGCTGTGAGTGCTGATTCCTGCTTTGGGATCATGGCTATCAACATTGCGTGTTGGCTGGAGGTGCCTCAGCGCAGTCATACCAGCAGGGTAGGGGTAGGGATTGGGTGAATTAGGTCAGGTTATTGACTCCAGGTGAAGTAGAGAAGGAAGAGTAAAGTAGGAGATAAAGAGAGAAGCGAAAAGATTTTTCTTTTATTTTTTTT
This sequence comes from Pelobates fuscus, assembly GCF_036172605.1. Taxonomy (NCBI): domain Eukaryota; kingdom Metazoa; phylum Chordata; class Amphibia; order Anura; family Pelobatidae; genus Pelobates; species Pelobates fuscus. Next base: position 44,221,379 of record NC_086324.1, read on the forward strand.
GTATTTTTTTTTTTTTTTTTAAAGGGAGGGTGGGATTGGGGGGGGGGAGGAGGAGGGTGGAAGGCGAGTTGTAGTTCTATCATTTACTGCTACCACAGCATGCATCATCGGGTCTGTCGGTCAGAGCTTGTGAGTGTCACCTCTCTAGTGTCGTAGTATGCTCCCTCCTGGTGTCTGTTTGGGCTGTCGTCTTTACCTGAGTGTTGCCGGGGGGTTATGTACTGATGTTAGTGAGTGTCTAGGTCTGCATTCCCACCCTATGGGTGAAGTCAGTCCCCTCTGTGTAAGTGTTCCCTAACTGTGCAGTAAGTCTCAAATTGTGTATATGTTCTGTGGAATTGTAGGTGACCCTTTGTCGCCTTCTATTTTGTGGTATCGGAACCTCTCTAGGGCAGTCAGCTGTCTGTCTGGGATCAAGTCCGAAAGGGCTTTCAGTTCCGTTTCTGTGCACCATTGGCAAATATATTTCCCATCTAAACCCTGAAACCCAGCTAAGTCAGTTGGTCTTTGTCCATCTGCTAGGTCTGAGTTGTGCACAAGGGGAGTCAAGGCAGAATGGGTCGTTGTCAATTGCCTCATGTACAACCGGGCACCACACCCGGAGAATTGCATCAAGGCGAATGTCAAGTTTGTGCAACTTTAATTGCACAGAATGCCAGTTATTGGCTGAGAGCGGTCAGCTGAAGCTCTCAGCCAGTGAATGACAACGGCCTTGAATTCCGGCTTCTGCAGCCCTGCAGAAGCACCTCACCGGACCACCAGGGAGAATCTGAGCCAAGCAGGAACCCAGGTAAGAGTGCAAGTCATTGCTAAACTATTTGCCATATTACCTGGCTACTGGAATAACCTCAATATTCAATGGAAAAAGTAATGGCTCTTTAATTGGTCAATCTGTCCAGAGGTTACAATTTAAACGGACAACATAAGCACTCTGATATTAAGTTTAATGTTAGGCTTTATTACAGCTGGGCGATTTTTTATTTTGTTTAATTAGTATTGATCCATAAGTCCTACCCTTTTTTGTCCCTTACTACGTTAATTTTTCACTAAACGGACAGCCTCCAGATTGGGTTAACCACTTCCTGGTCTAGACATAACCCAATATTAAAGGAGGCAAATGCAGCCTTTTAAAAGTGGCCATCAAAGACAGTGTAACTTGCCCGAGTCCACTAATAAATACCATTCCAGCCTAGCAGCAGCAGCACCTGTTGCCAGTCACCACTTAAACTTAACAAGAAACACTGAGCAGAGTCAGTTACGTGATATCCTAAGTTTAAGAATAGACATGCAAATTATTCATGTCATAATCGTATCCATCTAAACGTTGGTGATAAGCATCGTTAATTAAAACAAATTCTTACAGGTCCACTTGTCGCACCATCATAGCGGTTTATGCATTTTCTAGCTTTGGCCTACATTAGCCATATTTTTTTGTATGTTAAAAAAAAAAAAAAAAAAAGAGAGAATACAAATAACCGCAAAAAAAAAAAAAAAAAAAAATTATATATATATATATATATATATATATATATATATATATATATATATATATATATATATATATATATATATAGATAAATACATATAATTACATAAAAGATTACATTAGTATACACGTAGAATTTAAATACATATATGTATATATATTAAAATTCTACATGTATATTTAAGTAATCTTTTAACATAATTATGTGATTTGATTAATTAAAATTTGATTGACATGCCTGACAACACAGGGAGAAAGTGCAGAGAATTTAATTCGCAAGCACTATATTTGACCCTGTAACTCTCCAAGACACCATAAAACCTGTACATGGGGGTACTGGTTTACTCGGGAGACTTCGCTGAACTCAAATATTAGTGTTTCAAACTGGTAAATTGTATTACAACGATGATATTTTAAGTAAAAGTGACGTTTTTTGCATTTTATACATTTTAAACGAACGGCACTTTTATGGACTATATTATTGTTGTAATATGTTTTACTGTTTTAAAACACTAATATTTTTGTTTAGTGAAGTCTCCTGAGAATAACAGTACCCCCCATGTACAGGTTTTATGGTGTTTTGGAACGTTAGAGAGTCACATATAAGGCTTGCATTTAATTTTTTTCACATTGAAATTTGTCAGATTAGTTATGTTGCCTTTGAGAGCGTATGGTAGCCCAGGAATGAGAATTACCCCCACGATGGCATACCATTTGCAAAAGTAGACAACCCAAGGTATTGCAAGTGGGGTATGTCCAGTCTTTCTTAGTAGCCACTTAGTCACAAACACTGGCCAAATATTCGTTTTTTGCTTTTTTCACACAAAAACAAATATGAACGCTAACTTTGGCCAGTGTTTGTGACTAAGTGGCCACTAAAAAAGACTAAACATACCCCACTTTCAATACCTTGGCTGTCTACTTTTTCAAATGGTATGCCATTATGGGGGTAATTCTCATTCCTGGGCTACCACACCGTCTCAAATGTAACATTACTAATCTGGAAAATTTCAATTTGAAAATTGAACGTTCTATATTTGACCCTGCAACTTTCCAAAACACCATAAAACCTGTTAATGGGGGGTACTGTTGTACTCGTGAGACATCGCTGATTACAAATATGTGCATTTTTTTGCAGTAAAACCTGCAGTATTATGACATTCACAGCTAAAATGGCAGACGGAAATACAATTTTTTTTAAAAAAATCTTATTTTCTCACATTTTTTTAAATTTTATTCATAATAAATTATGTTCCATATATGAATACTGATCAATTAAAGCCCTGTTTCTCCTGAACAAAATGATATATAATAAGTGTGGGTGCACTTAATGTGACAGCGGTGAATTACGGTTGAACAGACATATAGCGCAAATTCCAGTTTTTGTTTATGTTTTGATCAGAACGTGCACTATTGACTCCGTCCTGAAGGGGTTAACCCCTTAACCCCTTCAGGACGGAGTCAATAGTACACGTTCTGATCAAAACAAAACGTAAACAAAAACTGGAATTTGCGCTATATGTCTGTTCACCCGTAGTTCCCCTCTTTCATATTAAATGCACCCACACTTATTATATATCATTTTGTTCAGGAGAAACAGGGCTTTCATTTCATATAAAATATTTGTATTTGAAACAATTTATTATGAATAAAATTAAAAAAAACTGTGAGAAATTTGATTTTTTTTTTTTAATTTGTAGTTCCGCCTCACATTTTAGCTGTAAATGTCATAATACTGTTAGGTTTTACGGCAACAAAATGCACATATTTGTAATCAGCGATGTCTCACGAGTACAACAGTACCCCCCATTAACAGGTTTTATGGTGTTTTGGAAAGTTACAGGGTCAAATATAGAACGTTCCATTTTCAAATTGAAATTTGCCAGATTAGTAATGTTACCTTTGAGACGGTGTGGTAGCCCAGGAATGAGAATTACCCCCATAATGGCATACCATTTGAAAAAGTAGACAACCCAAGGTATTGAACGTGGGGTATGTTTAGTTTTTTTTAGTAGCCACTTAGTCACAAACACTGGCCAAAGTTAGCGTTCATATTTGTTTTTGTGTGAAAAAAGCAAAAAACTAATATTTGGCCAGTGTTTGTGACTAAGTGGCTACTAAAAATGACTGGACATACCCCATTTGCAATACCTTGGGTTGTCTACTTTTGCAAATGGTATGCCATCATGGGGGTAATTCTTATTCCTGGGCTACCATACGGTCTCAAAGGCAACATAACTAATCTGGCAAATTTCAATGTCAAAAAAATGAAATGCAAGCCTTATATGTGACTCTCTAACTTTCCAAAACACCATAAAACCTGTACATGTGGGGTACTGTTATTCTCGGGAGATTTCACTAAACACAAATATTAGTGTTTTAAAACAGTAAAACATATTACAACAATAATATAGTCCATAAAAGTGCCGTTTGTTTGTAAAAAATGCAAAAAACTTCACTTTTACTTAAAATATCATCGTTGTAATACAATTTACCAGTTTTAAACACTAATATTTGAGTTCAGCGAAGTCTCCCGAGTAAAACAGTACCCCCTATGTACAGGTTTTATGGTGTCTTGGAGAGTTACAGGGTCTAATATAGTGCATGCGAATTAAATTCTCTGCACTTTCTCCCTGTGTTGTCAGGCATGTCAATCAAATTTTAATTAATCAAATGACATAATTATGTTAAAAAATTACTTAAATATACACGTAGAATTTTAATATATATGCATTTATAGGTATATAAATTCTACGTGTATACTAATGTAATCTTTTATGTAATTATATGTATTTATCTCTATATATATTTGCGGTTATTTGTATTTTATATATAGATAGATATATATAGAATGTCATTCTAAGTGTATTCTGTTTCCAATATATATATATTAATAACAAAATACAGTTAGAATGAAATTACATATGAATATATAATTTATTTTATATTTTGTTTCAATATTTTATTTATTTATTTAATTATTTTATTTATTTATTATTGTAATTATGCGTATATATATATATAATATATATATGTAGATCTATTATATATATAATATATATACATATTATATATGTAACGTCATTCTAAGTGTATTTTAATATTAATATATATACTAATATTAATATTAAAATACATTACGTATGACGTTACATATATATAATATGTATATATATTATATATATAATATATATACATATTATATATATATAAAAAGGCATTTAATTTATTTTATAACATTTAAATTTTTTTTTTTTTTACACTACCTACCAGCAGGGGGACTGTCTAATATTTTAAACAGTCCCCCTGCTGGCAGATCCATAGCCAGCTATAGGGGGCCATGTGATCGCTCTTTGAGAGCGATCACATGGCCCCCGGGGGCCTCATTTGCCGGAGGGGGGCTGCCTGGGCTCTCAGACAGCCCCCCAGAAGAGGATCGCGGCGGAGGTGAGTACACCTCTGCTCCTGGGGCTGCAAGCCGTTACGGCGTTCTATGCCGCCGCAACGGCTTTAAAGCCCTTTAAAGCCGCGACGGCATAGAACGCCGTAACGGCGTTAAGGGGTTAAGGACTGGACTGTTTTTGCGATGTTGTACATTTGCGACCAGGCCTCTTTTTACACTTTTGTGGTGTTTGTGTTTAGCTGTAATTTTCCGCTCTCTCATTTACTGTTCCTATACAAATTATATATTGTTTTTTTCAGGACAAAAAAGGCTTTCTTTACATACCATTATTTATATAATCTCATGTAATTTAATTTTAAAAAACAAACAAATATGATGAAAAATTTAAAAAAAAAATACATGTTTTTTTTACTTTTACTTGAAAAATCTTTTACTCATCTACAAAAGCGAATAAAAAAACCTGCTAAATAGATTAAACATATTGTCCTGAGTTTTAAAATACCCAGTGTTTACATGCTTTTTTTTGCAAGTTATGGGGTTATAGGTACAAGTAGGATATTGCGATTTCAAAACATATATTCTTTCAAATTTATCAATAGTGACATTGTAACACTATTATCTGCCAAAAGTCTCTGAATAACACCCCACATGTACATTTTTTTTTTTTTAAGTAGACAAACCAGGGTATTCAATATAGAGTATGTCCAGTCTTTTTTAGTAGCCACCTAGTCGCAAACACTGGCCAAAGTTAGCGTTCATATTTGTTTTCTGTGTGAAAAAACAAAAAAATTAAATTGAACGCTAACTTTGGCCAGTGTTTGTGACTAAGTGGCTACTAAAAAAAGACTGGACATACCCCATTTGCAATACCTTTTGTTGTCTTCTTTTGCAAATGGTATGCCATCATGGGGGTAATTCTCATTCCTGGGCTACCATACACTCTCAAAGGCAACATAACCAACCTGGCCATTTTCAATGTAAAAATATTTGACCCATATATTTGACCCTGTAACTTTCAAAAACTCTATAAAATCTGTACATGGGGGTTACTGTTATACTCGGGAGACTTTCTTGAACACAAATATTAGTGTTTCAAAACAGGAAAACATATCACAACAATTATATCATCAGTAAAAGTGCTGTTTGTGTGTGAAAAATGCGAAACAAAGTAACTTTCACTGACAATATCATTGCTGTGATAGGTTTTGCTGTTTTGAATCACTAATATTTGTGTTCAGTGAAGTCTCCCGAGTAAAACAGTACCCCCATGTACAGGTTTTAGGGTGTCATAGAAAGTTACAGGGTAAAATACAGCGCTAGCAAATTAAATTCTCTGGAATTTCGGCCTGGGTTGGCAGGCAGGTCCCTCAAATTGCAATTAATAAAATTACTTAATTATGTAAAAATATTACATAAATATGCACGTATAATTTAAATATATATGCATATTTATATATTTGAAGTCTACGTGTATATTTATATAATTATTTATGTAATTTTGTATATGGACATATGTATATTTCGTTTTATATTTATTTATTTATATATACATAGATATATATACCATTTCATTCTAAGTGTATTTTGATATTAATATATATATTTTAATATCAAAATACAGTTAGAATAAAATTGCATATAGATATGTAATTTTTTTTTAAATTGTTATTATTAATTTTTTTTAATTTAATTTACTTATTATTTGTATTTTATAATAATATATATATACACAATATATATAGTTATTATATATATTATATATATACACGTGTGTAATTTAATTATAAGTGTATTTTTATATTAATATATGTACATATTAATATAAAAATACACTTAGAATGACATTATATATATGATATATAGACGTATATTATATAGGTATAATATATGTCTATATATCATATATATATATATACACATATATAATTATTATTATTTTTTTATTAACTTTAACTTTAATTTTTATTTTTTTTATTTTACAGTTGCAGGGAGACTGCCTGTCAGCACAGACAGTCCCCCTGCAGGCAGACACATGGACACCTATTGTGACCATGTGGTCGCCCTGTTGAGCGATCACATGGCCACAGGGGTCCTAATCCGCCATGGGGAGACTGTCTGGGCTGCAGGCAGTCTCCCCACAACGGGAGCAACACCGATCGCCGCCGGGGGAACGACGGCGATCAGGTAAGTACATCTGACCGTTAGGACGGTTCAGGACCGTCATCAGTCGGCAACGCAAAGATGCCGATGACGGTCCTGAACCGTCCTCGGTCGTTAAGGGGTTAAACAGCATGATTATTGCACAGGTGTGCACAGCTAACTGCACACTGTATTGCACAGCTAACACAGATTTAGACAGTTTTGTGAATAATATTTGAGAGAAATGGGCATTTTGTGTACATAGAAAAAGTCTTAGATCTTGGAGTTCAGCTCATGAAAAATTGGCAAAAACAAAAGTGTCTATGCCATGCAGTAATTTTTTCTCCTTTTTTTTTTTTTAAATACATAAAAAAAAAAAAGTTCAATATCAACCAAGGGTGCCCCTTCAACCTTTCACCCATAATCCAGTATCATTTCAATAACACTGTCTTGTACATAAGGCATATTAAACCGGTATATTTCTTGTGCACCTATTTTAGTAGGTTGACCTTACTTTACCTTGGATATCCGACAGCCAGCTAAAGGTCAATCATAAGTAAAGATGCCATTAATAAATATAGCATCAAAGTAAATGCTTTTTAGGAATGGAACACAAGTTCACATTTCAAGCGGAACTCAAAAAGACCAGTTTAAGAGCACACGTTATACACAGAAAAAAAACTCAATTTTAATTAAGATAGAGATAGACATATATAGAAATACTCCATAGATCAGAATTCAGAAGCTACTTGTTGGGGTAGCCTCTTCCTAGAATGGAGTTTCACACATCTTGTGAAACTCCATTCTAAGAAGAGGCTGCCCCAACAAGTAGCCTCTGAATTCTGATCTATGGAGTATTTCCTTACCCATAAAACACTGCCCAGCAGTGGTTTTAGGGTTATGTAGTTTAGTCCCCTGACTCAGGTTCACTCATTACACAGGAAGACTGGATCAGCTAAATAAACTGATAGCAGTCACATAGCAGCTTATCTCTTGCACATTACAGCTTCCAGCAGATATCTCCCAAGCGGTCAATCACTGATCTCTTCAGAGCCAGAAAATGAAGGGGAAAGATGTTCATTATAAGGCACTGTGTGCTGTAACAGTGAGACTGTCAACATTGTTATGAGGATTAGAGTGAGATTAGAGTGATCATTTATTGCAGAGTATAAATCTTTCAACTTTACCAAAGTTAATGTATAAAATGCATTGCAGAACACAAAGAGTAGCAATAAGTAGCAAACACGGATATGAGAATAATGAAATGGTGAGCATTATCTGGACACTGTAGCCACCAGAACAATGACAGTTTAATGTAGTTCTGGTGTATCTAGTATGCCCCTGCAGACTTTTTAATGTCAACACTGCCACCTAATAACACCTCTAGTAGCCGTCACTCAGGTGGCACTAGGGGGCGCTTTCTGGGTGACTTTCAGCGTCTGCACGCTACTCATGGAGGCACTGAACCTTCCTCATAGAGATGTAGTGTTTTCATGCATCTCTATGAGGAGATGCCGATTGGAGCATTGGATTGATTGATTATCAAGTTTGATGATCTCAGCCAAGGAGGCAGAGCAGGGCAGTGGGGAAGCCGTGAAGGACCTGTGTGGCGCTGGAATAAAGCCAAGCAAAATCCCCTTTTACTTTGCCGACAAGAGGGTGGGGGAACTAAACTAGGTTTTCACAGCTATAGTGACAGGAATAAATTTTTGTATTCCTGTCACTATAGTGTTCCTTTAACTTGGATTAATTAGGTGTACTTTGGAGACTTGGATTCACAGAAAATAAAAAATATATATTCATAAGGAGCAGTTTTAAGGGACCCTATGCACTATAATCATTTCACCTCACTGAATTGGTTACAGTACCTAAAGTACTCTGCAGCAGTCCCTCCATTTTCAAGCAGTATGTAAGGTTCCCTGGCCACCCACAGCCTGACCCTTACTGGAAGTATGGCTAAGGCAAAGATTACACACTTCTTTCTAGCCATACCAGCAATGAGCGATGGGATAGGCTGAAAACAGCCATTGCTGTCCAGGCTAATTCTTCCCTCATTAGCCCAGGCCACACATAGGGAATTGGCTGCTGGGGACACTTGTTTACCATTACAGCATTTTTACAATTTTAAAAATGGAGTAATGCTGAAAGGAAGGACAGGGCCAGGAAACTCCAGACACTACAATCACTTCCCCGAGATGGAGCAGTTACAGTGTCCCCTTAAAGGGACACTCCAGTGTCAAGAAAACAAATCAGTTTTCCTGGCACTGCAGGTCCCCTCTCCCTCCCACCTCCCACCCCCGGTTGCTGAAGGGGTGAAAACCCTTTCAGTCACTAACCCGAGACCCCCGGCGATTTTCAGGTCGGCACGCTACTCCCCTTCCTTACGTCAGCCGGTGGGCGAGACTGATCCCGCCGGTCGGGGAGACCTAATGCGCATGCGTGGAAATGCCACGCACGTGCATTAGAGCTCTCTATAGGAAAGCATTTCAAATGCTTTTCAATGCTTTCCTATGGGGAATTGAGCAACGCTGGAGGTCCTCACACAGCGTGCTATAAACCAGGAAGTGCCTTCTAGTGGCTGTCTAGTAGACAGCCACTAGAGGAGGAGTTAACCCTGCAAGGTAATTATAAAAAAAAAAAAAAAATAATAAAAATAATTACACTTGCAGGGTTAAGGGTAGTGGGAGTTGGCACCCAGACCACTCCAATGGGCAGAAGTGGTCTGGGTGCCTGGAGTGTCCCTTTAAACTATCCACTGCCCAACACAATGTATTATGAGTGTGTGAACTGTTGAATTCTGAGCTTTAAAAATAAAAAAAAAATTGGGGGCGGCGCCTGACCAGCGAACTGAACGGTCGCACACAGAGTGTGCTCCTGCCACACACGCTACAAACTCCACATAACGGCCCTAATCAAACTCAGAAATAACACCAAGGCGCGTCTACCGAGAAGGGGACACCTTGGCAAGCAGTCTGATACCAGACATAAATTACCCCTACGACCGTAACCTCGAGAAAAGCTATTGGCGGCCTGCGGGAAATGGTGGTGGGGAGAGAAGGCCGCTCTCTCCGACAGCACCGTGGCAGCTAAGAATGAAAACCAGCCTAACCCCCCCCCCCCACATGACTGGCGGGGGTAATCCCGGTCCACCACACTAAACGCCACGTGCACTGGGGAGAGCGATACAGCAGGGACAGACTACTCGTCCAGGCTGAATGCCATTTTCTAGGCCTTTTGGGCAAAGCTGGAGAGCCGATCACCACTAGCCACAGAAAACACTTGACCAGCCAAGCGAGCTAGTCCCCCGCCTGACGGGACCCCAAGATGGCGCCGCACAGAGAAAACCTTCTTGTCTCCACAGCACCAGGATGCCATACACGCCGAGGAAAACACAAGGAGGCACTTACCCTGCATGCACCCAGCAACCGACCGGGACGAACAGGTCAGTCACGAAAGGTACACCGCACCACAACACCCGAGAGACAGACAAAGCCACATCTTCTCTTGCGGATCTCAGCATCTGCGACATCGCCCCGTCCTCAAATCGCTGACTCCCGGCGTAGAACAGAGGCGGACAAGGTACTCAGCACCCTGAACCGAGGGACCGTGGGCGAGAGGCTTACTGGACTCTGGCTACCAAGCGGCGGCCTCCACCTCCGTCCTAAGCAGGCACACAACGCCTCCAGATCGGGCATCGGCTAACACACCATGGACTGACTCACGGAGAAGCCCACAGCCCACGGCCCTGCTAATACCGTAGAGACCCTTTTGTTCCTTTTTTTTTTTCCTATGTCTTACCTGGCAGACACTCATGAGACGCTTTATCTATGTTTCACTTGTTTTGTATTAACCCTATGCGTTAGACCTTTATGTTAACCGGATCACTACCAAGCAATACTAGATAAATACCACGACTGCACCTGTTACATATAACTGCTAACCTAGTATACCTAACATGTTTTATAACTGAATAATCGTATAGACATCAATAGTTTAAACAACCAGGCATAACAGCTATGTCAAACCCATGGCGACACTAATCTTTAACACTTTAATTTCTTAGGTGCTGCAATGTTTTAGCTGGTAAAGTTTCATCACTTGTTTCTTGTTGTTGTTGACAGGCCAGACCCATAGGCATATATAGACCAAACGTGTTTTTATGACATACACTCACATGACTCTGCTGTGCCCTTCACTCGTTTTCTAATATTTTAAATATAAAAATGTGCTGAAGCAGCGTAATGAGGCAAGGGATAAATATCTTATGTATTCTGTTTCATTGTGATTCATGCATGATCTTGCATTCGTTGTTGTGACGATGCAGGACAAACTGTTCACTTAAGCACAACAAAAATAAAGAATTGAAAAAAAACAAAAAAACATTTAAAATAATTTATGACTGCATAGCACATGCAGTGAAAATGTAGAACTCAAGTGTTCAGGGGTTCAAAATAAACTAGCCACTGCTGGTGTAGAAATTGCATTCACACCGAGTTTTGGTTATACCTGAACAGTCTCCGAGCAGCTTGCGTTGTTGTGATGCACTATGTCAAATCCATAAATTACAGGCATGTTCTGCACATGTTAGCCAGATACATGCCACTAATTGCCTCTTACATTGTAGTATATGCTCAAATACAATGCCTGAATATTGCATTATCACGTTTGTTTTAAATTAAAGGAACACTATAGTCACCAGGGGAGGGCTGGCAGCCTTAGGCCTGGGGGGCAAAACCAGTCAAGTGGCCCATTGCGCCACCAAATCAGTTCACCATCCATGCCCACCTTTTTCTGGTTTTATAACGGATATTGATGTTATGCTAATCAGTAGCTCTTTGCCATACCCGCTCCTTCACGGCTCTGACTTTCAATGTTGTCAGAGCACAGGCTGAGAATCTCTGAGCCTGTGCTCTGACTCACTAACTGAGCGCTGGAACCACGAGGGAGAGGATATGATCTGACTGCACCTACTGCTGGTGCGCACCAGTGGACCACCAGCGAATCGTTTAAATTAATTATGCTGGTGTACCCAACTTGTGAGCTGTGTGACCGCACAGCTTGCCCACCCCAACGGCTGGCCCTGCTGACACACACTGATGTTACTACTTAGACATCCCTCAATATTAATACAGAGATGAGAGTAAACACCAATAAACTGTGGAAACAGAGCTGATCCCCCCAAATTCATAAAGGTTTGCTTAGAGGATTTATTCAAGATTAAATCATGCCTCCTCCTCTCTCGCCCATGCGCTGCTCTGTAGGCTGGGAGGAAGTGAAGAGTAATCACAGTCTCCCAGCACAACGCCACCTGTGGCTGCATGGGGAACAGCTGTTTAATGTAATGCTTGCAGGACGGCCAGCTGCCGCAGCACCTCTTTGTTTCCGTCTCTGCAAAGGGCTCCAGGCACTGCTTGTTGTGAGTGTGAGCCACTGTAAATTAGGGGCAGAGGGCACTTGCACTGCGGTCAAGACGGGTCTGGGCAGGAGGAGAGTGCAGTGCAATCAGTGCACTCCCCTCCTGTGGGTCACCAGTAGACTGGTGCACCTGCCCAGGATCAGAGCCGGTGCAAGGATTTTTGCCGCCCTAGACAAAATATAAATTTGCCGCCCCCCCCCCCATGTGACATCACAATGCCCCACCCATATGATCTGAAATATGAACTAACACCAGTGCTGCACACAGTGTGTGTTTACATTAAAAAGCCTGCAGGGACCAGCTATAGACACCACAACCACTTAATTAAGCTATAGTGTCCCTTTAATGTGAGGTAAATTATAGATTAGTGTCACTAATAATATACTAGATTGCCTACTTACAATTAGATGAGGATGATGATGATGGGCTGCAGTTTGGCTCCACTGGTCTGGTGTAGAACAGGACCTCTGGAGGCTGTTTGCAACTGTGGTCACAAAATTCAACGTTCTGGGAGAATTGGAAGCAGCTCCATTTTTTGGGGGCCTCTTACACAGCTCAAGGTCTGGGCCCCAGTGCCTGACGGTGACCATAAGGCCCACTCATAAGTCCACTTATATGTTCCACCCACCCATGAGCTCGCTCACAGGGAGTGGAGTATGTAGGGGATGTGTTAAGTGTTATCTAATATGTGTGCTTATGGTATGTAGTGTATAGGGATACCAGTTTGTGCAGGTGATGCAGTGTGTTTGTGTGTAGTGGAAGCAGTGTGTATTTGTGTATGAGGGATGTACTATGCGTTTTTGGTTGTGTGTGAGGGATGCATTGTGTGAATCTGTGTTTGTATGCATAAGGGATGCAAGGTGTGTGTCTGTATGTGTGTGCATTGAGTGTAAGAGATGCATTGTGTTTCTGTGTGTATGTAAGAAAAACAGTGTGTGTGTTTGCATGTGTGTGTAAAGGTTTGCATTGTATGTTTCTGTGTATGTGTGCAAATGATGCATTGTCTTTGTGTGTAAGGGTTGCATTGTGTGTGTGTGTAATGGATGCATTGTGTGTTTCTCTGTGTGTAAGGGAAGCATGTTCTGTTTCTGTGTATGTATAGGGATGCATTGTGTGTGTGTGTGTGTGCGCGTAGTGTTAAAGAGCTCCCTGTCTTGCCCCCTGTCCTATAGAGCTGTCCCTTAGAGCTCTCCCCTGCCCCTTAGTGGTCTCTCCTCTCCCCCACCCTCCCCTAGCGGTCTCTTCTCACACTCACCCACCCTCCCTGGGCTCTTCTCATCCCCCCTCCACCCTCCCTGTGTTCTTCTCACTCCTCCCTCTGTATGTTCTCACCCACCCTGTGTTCTTCTTACCCCCCCCCCTCCTCCCTGTGTTCTTCTTACTCCCCCCCCCTTGTTCTTCTTACCCCCTTCTTCTTCTTACCCCCCTTCTTCTTCTTAACCCTCCTACTTCTTCTTACCCCTTCCTTCTTCTTCTTACCCCCCTTCTTCTTCTTACTCCCCCCTCTTCTTCTTACCCCCTTCTTCTAATTACTCCCCACTCTTGTTCTTACTCCCCCCTTTTTCTTATCTCCCCTCCTTCTTACTTCCCCCTCTTATTATCCCCCCTCCCCTCTTCTTACTCCCTCTCTTCCCTCTTCTTACTCCCTCTCTTCCCTCTTCTTACTCCCCCCCTCCCCTCTTCTTACTCTCCCCCCTCCCGTCTTCTTACTCTCCCCCCTCCCGTCTTCTTACTCTCCCCCCTCCCCTCTTCTTACTCTCCCCCCCTCCCCTCTTCTTACTCTCCCCCCCTCCCCTCTTTTTACTCTCCCCCCCTCCCCTCTTTTTACTCTCCCCCCCCTCCCCTCTTTTTACTCTTCCCCCCCTCCCCTCTTTTTACTCTTCCCCCCCTCCCCTCTTTTTACTCTTCCCCCCCTCCCCTCTTTTTACTCTTCCCCCCTCCCCTCTTTTTACTCTTCCCCCCCTCCCCTCTTTTTACTCTTCCCCCCCCTCCCCTCTTTTTACTCTTCCCCCCCCCTCCCCTCTTTTTACTCTTCCCCCCCCTCCCCTCTTTTTACTCTTCCCCCCCCCTCCCCTCTTTTTACTCTTCCCCCCCTCCCCTCTTTTTACTCTTCCCCCCCCTCCCCTCTTTTTACTCTTCCCCCCCCTCCCCTCTTTTTACTCTTCCCCCCCCTCCCCTCTTTTTACTCTCCCCCCCCCTCCCCTCTTTTTACTCTCCCCCCCCTCCCCTCTTTTTACTCTTCCCCCCCCCCTCCCCTCTTTTTACTCTTCTTACCCCTTCCCCTGTAGGTGGCCGAGCTGCACTCCAGTCCGCGGTCCCGGCCGGAGTGATAGGAAGGTGCTCAGCGTGCACCTTCCTGTCAGTCCGGCCGGGTACAGGAAACAGAAACTCCTGTTCCGCGCGGAACAGGAGTTTCTGTTTCCTGTACCCGGCCGGACTGACAGGAAGTGCACACTCAGTGTGCACCTTCCCATCACTCCGGCCGGGACCGCGGACTGGAGTGCAGCTCGGCCACCTACAGGGGAGGGGAGAAGCAGCTGCAGCCGTCTGAGCACTCTTTACAGAGCGCTCGGCGGCTGCAGCATTTAAAGGGCCGGCCCGCCGCGGCCGGTCCTAAAATAATTTCGGGCGGCCTGGGGGGCAATTGCCTCCCTGCCCCCCGGCCCAGCCCGCCCCTGATAGTCACCTAAATTACTTTAGCTAAATAAAGCAGGTTTAGTGTATAGAATGAGAATTAGCAGTTAAGCAGGAAAGGCTGGGTGAATTCTTAAGATTAGGCCCACTTTCATTTTCAGGTCCTGTCCGATGAAACCTTTATTGCAGCACTGGGTGCATTCAAGCAGGCACGTAGAAGAGGTTTTAACACTGGGTATACGTGCAGTATTGTTTCCAAGTTGAGATTTTTACATTCTTGTACCATTTTATGTAAACATGCAAACCACAAAATGATAGATTCCCTACAAATTCCCATAAGCAATATTTTTCACAATTCATCCATTTAGTTGGATCTTAATACATGTGGCAAATTTATATCTGTTCTTCTATGCCAATATTTAAGACCATGGTCTAAATATGGTACAATAAGAAATAAACATTCAAACTGAATACCCCAATAATCCTGTAAGAGATAAATAAAAATGTTAAATAATGCTTATGCCAATATAGTGGTAGGAGTGCTTTGATGGCTGACCTCCCGTTGTAAGGAGTCAAACCATTTTAGAACAGTTTTACTTATAACCTGGGGTCTACCAGGGTATTTCTCCGAGCGTCCAGTACTTAAGACGTAGACATGGAAGCTTCCTAAGCTGGCGCTTCAGCCGGTTTTCCTGAGCTGGGCCCTACAGAGCAGACCAAGCACATTTGCTGAAAGTGTCAGCTGATCACTCTCAGCCAATGAGCTAAGCCCTATACCACCAGGCTTAGGTCAGACAAGGAGATTTCAGCCTGAATTACTTAACACAGGGGGAAGGCGCCAGCGGACTCACAGACAGAAATCAAACCATTCTAAAATGGTCTGACTACTCACAATAGGGGTAGCTGCCAGGACAGTCATGATACTATAACCACTACAACACATTGTACTGGTTATGGTTTTAGTTAAGGTGTAACTAAATCTCACTGATCATAAAGTGTGGTAAGTGGAACGTACCCTGGTACATTATATCTCCTAAACCCAAGAGTCACACTGAATATAAACCACTGGTATGCACTTACAAAATCCCTAACACATTTAAAAGCAAATCTTACAGTGTAGCAAGAATGTATCACCCAATCTGGATATCAAAAACATAGCAAGAGAGTTTTCCATGAGTGCAGAAGATAATTAGTTAGAAGAGCACATATTACTAAACGAAGTTCAAAATCAAACTGAAAAATCTAAATAGAAGTTATAGAGTTAGAAAAATTATAGAATTCAGATCAAACTAGGCCATTTTGGCCTATATGTACAGTATTCAAGGTGCAGATAAGTAACTAAACCATCACAATAAGAATTTCCTCAGAAAACTGTTAAATTCTCACTATATAATGTCACTTGAAACTAATCATAGAACACTACTAGGTTTGTTCACTAAACCGTGATATCTTTGACTTTGACTTTAAAAAGTTTTATAAAAAAAATAAATAAAGTACTTTTTAAACTTTATTTCCAGCGCATCGATGTTGGCAATAAAATATGCAATTATTTAACAATTTTGAATCAGTTCACTGAATAACTGCAGGTCTCAACAGGTTTATCTCCTTAGCCATAAATAAAAATCAATATACTACAAATATGCACACAGTCTATATGTACACAAGTATATGACTGCAAATATACTCAGTCTATATTTTTATACAATGATTGCAGAATATACATAAAGGTATGGTAGTCACATAAACAGTGTAATGTGGAGTTGTAAGACAGAACTATTAGTGTATATTAATAATTAAAGCATTCCAGCACACTTTAGTACATACTATTCCTCTTGAAGGTACCAAGGCCATCAAAGCACTTTGCTGAAAAGCCTGGTACATTGAGTTTTATCACACAGCCTTTATGACTAGGTCCAACCTTCGGCATTCCAGATGTTGTGGACTACATCCCCCATAATGCTTCTACACCCATAATGCTGGTAAAGCATCATGGGAGGTGTAGTCCAAAACATCTGGAGTGCCGAAGGTTGCTTATGCCTGGACTAGGCAAAGGTTTGAAAGCTTGTTTTGAATGTAAGTAACAAGCAGCCCTCTGGCTGCTGGAGCACAACTCCCATCACCAGAATTCCTACCTAGAGCATGTGCCAGTGCAAAAGTGTCCTAACCTGGGCATGCCAGTCTCAGAGTCTGAGTGAACTAGAGCAATGGAGTCTAATGGGATTACACCTGCTGTGGACCACCCCTTACATCATACATAGCCAGAAATCATTCTGGCTAAGGGTCTTGGGAGCCACAGTCCAGAGTAGCTGGCATGCCAGTCTCGCAGATTAAGTCTGTCACTAGAGCAATGGAGTCTAATGGGATCACACCTACTGTGGACCACAACTCACATCATACATAGCCAGAAATCATTCTGGCTGAGGGTCTTGGGAGTCACAGTCCATGGTAGCTGGCATGCCAGCCTCAGAGATTAGGTCTGCCACTAGAGCAATGCAGTCTAATGGGATCACACCTACTGTGGACTGCACTTATCATAATCAGCCAGAAGTCAGTGTGGCTGAGGGTCATGGGAAGCACAGTCCATGGTGGCTGGCATGCCAGGGGTGACCTGGATCTGACCTTTTAATGCCAGGCAGCTCAGTGAGTGCTGAGACCCTGCCTGGCTCCCACATGGGGGCTGCCATTACACCTGCATGAATGACAGCCTGTCACAGGCCTCTGCCCGCGGAGACCCGGCTAGCACGGCCAGCTCTGAGTGGCCCGCGGGCGGCTGGCGTTCTAGAGTCCCGGCCCAAGGCCTGCAGCATGCCTGGGCAGAGCTTTACCTGCAGCGGGGGCACGGCCACCTCACAGCCGCCGCCTCTCTCTCTGGCTTCCACTCGCTACTACTGGCACAACAGCTCGCCGTCTGTCGGGCCCGCCCACCGCTGACACAGCGCAACGTCACCGGGGAGTTCTGACCGGCGTCCAATCAAAGCGCCGGGAACGCTGACGTCGCCGACGCGCTCCGGGGTGTGACGTGGCAGTGTGCGGAGAGGCGGGAGAATTGGAATGGGCTAAGGTGGAAGCGGTGTGTTCAGTGACAGCCAGTCTGAGCCTAGCCTGAGCCCAGCCTGGAGGGGAGCTAGCACACCTCTCACCATGGACAGTGGAAATAAATAATAATAAATAATTATATTGATAGGGGTTAATACGAACACAGACCAGAGCTGCACAGCTTGGCAGTAACCAGCAGCCAGCATTAAAACAGGCTGAGCTTCTTCAGCCGCAGATATGTGATTAGTGTGTCAGTGTTTGTCCTGTGATTTCATGGTTTTACTCCTCACTATATACTGTATGCTTCCCTTTCATTATTTTACCCCCTGCAGTCAATCCACTTATTCTTTTTCTCCTTTGTTCATCGTTTTGCTCCTTTCTATGTATCTTTCTATTAAATTATTTTACTGCTTACTGTTTACCCCCCTTTCATTCTATCACCCCTCACTTTCCCTCCTTTCATACTATCACCCTCACTTTTTACCCCCTACTTTCATACTATCACCCTCACTTTTTACCCCCTACTTTCATACTATCACCCTCACTTTTTACTCCCTCCTTTCATTCTATCACCTCTCACTTTTTAACCCCTCCTTTCATACTATCACCCCTCACTTTTTACTCCCTCCTTTCATTCTATCACCTCTCACTTTTAACCCCCTCCTTTCATACTATCACCCCTCACTTTTTACTCCCTCCTTTCATACTATCACCCCTCACTTTTTACCCCCTCCTTTCATACTATCACCTCTCACTTTTTACTCCCTCCTTTCATACTATCACCCCTCACTTTTTACCCCCTCCTTTCATACTATCACCTCTCACTTTTTACTCCCTCCTTTCATACTATCACCTCTCACTTTTTACTCCCTCCTTTCATACTATCACCCCTCACTTTTTACTCCCTCCTTTCATACTATCACCCCTCACTTTTTACCCCCTCCTTTCATACTATCACCCCTCACTTTTTACTCCCTCCTTTCATACTATCACCCCTCACTTTTTACTCCCTCCTTTCATACTATCACCCCTCACTTTTTACCCCCTCCTTTCATACTATCACCTCTCACTTTTTACCCCTTCCTTTCATACTATCACCCCTCACTTTTTACTCCCTCCTTTCATTCCATCACCCCTCACTTTTTATCCCCTGCTTTCATACTATCACCCCTCACTTTTTACCCCCCTCCTTTCATTCTATCGCCCCTCACCTTTTACCCCCTCCTTTCATTCTATCGCCCCTCACCTTTTACCCCCTCCTTTCATTCTATCGCCCCTCACTTTTTACCCCCTCCTTTCATTCTTTTATCCCTCACTTTTTACCCCCTCCTTTCAGACTATCACCCCTCCCTTTTTACCCCCTCCTTTCATTCCATCACCTCTCACTTTTTAACCCCTCCTTTCATACTATCACCCCTCACTTTTTACCACCTCCTTTCATTCTTTTATCCCTCACTTTTTAACCCTTCCTTTCATTACTGGGTTGACTGTGTGGGGGGGGGGGGGAGGGCTGACAGTGTATGTGTGAGGGTGACTGTGGTGGGAGGGGGGGTAGTGTGTGTGTAGAAGGTGACAGTGCATGTGTATGAGGGTGGCTGTGCGGGGGGTGATAGTGTGACCAGCCTCCCCACAAAATATATATATTTTTTTTATTTTATTTTTAATGCAGGAATCCATTCCCTGGTGGTCCAGTGGTATCCCTCCCTGGTGATCCAGTATGCAGCTCCTCCGGGTGCAGAGCTGCAGTGCAGACCATTACACTCTGCACCCGACGGACATGGAGACTGTACTGGGCTCTCCCTCCTCCGTGTCGGTACCGGAAAGAAGCTTATGTTTCCTTTCTGGGGATAAAACTGACTAAAATTCTGAATGATATGTTTAACTGAAATTTCAAGATGAAATGGTCAGAACTAAAGGCTGAATAACATTGCTAATGTTAAAGGGACACTATAGAGGCCAAAATAACTTTGACTTAATGAAGC
Source organism: Pelobates fuscus (assembly GCF_036172605.1). Taxonomy (NCBI): domain Eukaryota; kingdom Metazoa; phylum Chordata; class Amphibia; order Anura; family Pelobatidae; genus Pelobates; species Pelobates fuscus. Next base: position 44,241,475 of record NC_086324.1, read on the forward strand.
AGTTTTGGTGTATAGAACATGCCCCTGCAGTCTCACTGCTCAATTCTCTGCCATTTAGAAGTTAGATCACTTTTGTTATGCAGCCCTAGTCACACCTCCATGCATGCACAGCCTTCCTAAACACTTCCTATAAAGAGTCATCAAATGTTTACACTTCCTTTATTGTGCAGTTCAATTTAGAATGTATTATATTCTGCTCTGTTAATAGCTTGCTAGACCCTGCAGGATCCTTCTGTGTGTAATTCAAGTTCAATTTACTGAGCAGGAGATAAAAACGTATAAAGCGAGTTAACATCTGATTAACAATTAAATCATTTTGTTTTTCATGCAAGCTGCGTGAGTCACAGCTAGGCCTAGGGGAGTTGTGGTTAGGGCTGCATAAACAGAAACAAAAGTTATTTAACTCCTAAATGGCAGATAATTGAACAGTCAGACTGCAGGGGCATGATCTTTACACCAAAACTGCTCCATTGAGCTTAAGTTGTTTTGTTGTCTATAGTGTCCCTATACAGGTACTTCCATACTATTTAAATTAAGCCCCACAGCACCCTTGAATTCTAAACTAACAAAGTTTTACTTGTCGTTCATCCTTCACCTCACCAGTTTTGCCAATGATGATTTTAGCAAATCCAATGCTTTGTTACGGCATTCTAGTGTAATTTTAATTTATAGATTAAATGCTGCCCTATTATTTGTTTTTTCATTTTGAAAGGTTTTTTTTTTCTCCACTACTGTGATATAACACGTAACCAATCTGGTACCCTGACTATTATTACTACGTTAGGTGAGTCCTAGATTGTTTAATTTATTCTCAAATTATTATTCAGCGCCAACATATTCCAAAACACTTTCCAATTTCCATGTGAGGATATATAGCTGAAATTAGACAAACTATTGGAAATGTTAATTTAATTAAACACAATGGGAAATTGCAAGCTTGTCAAATCTTTTCGGCTAAAGGTTAAGATGTATTTGTATCTGAGGAATCCAACACTTCCAAAGGAAGAAGAGGTCAATGTAGTAATATCACAAATAAGGCTGCATAAAACTCCCGGACAAGAAGGGTTCTCAAATATTTATGTTAAAATATTTTGAGACATTTTAGTCCCTCGAATAATCAGACTTTTCGATTACATAACAGAAGAAGGAAATTTAGATGTATATTTTTTACACTAGAATGTTAACCCCTTAAGGACACAACTTCTGGAATAAAAGGGAATCATGACGGAATATTTCCGTCATGTGTCCTTAAGGGGTTAAATACCTTTTAAGTCCTCAGAACTATAGAGCTGGTTCCTTTAAATGTTACTCAAAGTATGATGGCCCTTAAGTGATTTGAAGTGGTAATGGTGCCTGGAATTTGAATGCACGCTGTTTTACTTTGAAACCATACGTACGGTATTTAAGCCCCTTGCTGCTAGAGGTGTTTTTTCATCTCCACCTTGTCATTGTGGTGTCATTAGCCAGTCTTGAAGAGTTGTTTCTTTGCACAGAGTTGCATTCATTGGCTGAGAGTGGTCAGTTAACACTGCTAATTAATGGTTGGCTGGTATCTGTCTTCTGCAACCATGCAGAAGCCAAATAAATGCATGTCACTCAACGTAGAGCACCCTCTGAGCCTAGTAGAGACCCAGGTAAGAGGGAACCCCGTTGCAAAAAGGTTTGTCCCATTTCCAGGAAAACGGGGCCAGGATATTCCTGGCATGATAACTGGTATAGCAGTTTAAATCCATTTTTTTACTAACTTGGTCAACACAGATCAAGTCAGTTTGTATACCAACAGGACAACAAGGCAAGAATATACAATGTAATATTGATCTGATCTGTCTACACACCACTCTCAGACACACCGGAGGCAATTAACAGGCTGGAGTGTCTGTATTTTAATTTTTTTTCATTATTTTATTTGTTGATTGTCTGAGATATTTCATGGATAGGGAGGAATAATTTGAAAATGAACCTTCTTCCTCCTTTTTTTTTATTTTTTTTTCCTCGGATGAGATTTAGAAAGAGTTTTGGAAATATTTTTCAACATTATATAATCTCACCCTGATCGCGGTGGCTAGAACTTGGAGAGGAATGCACTGATGCAGAATTTTTAAGTTCCATGAACCTTTCTAACATCCCTTCTGATATGTAAGAGATTTAATTAGAGGAGATTAAAACAGCTATTTCTTTCCTTAACCCCTTAAGGACCAAACTTCTGGAATAAAAGGGAATCATGACATGTCACGTATGTCATGTGTCCTTAAGGGGTTAAAGGAGGGAAATCATGTCTGTAGACACCCTCAATATAGAGATTTTAATTTTTTATACCATTATGCATTATAAATCCACCATTTTCTACAGGGTCTAGATTACTGGGAGTACTATAGCTGATTCCCTAAAAAAAAAAAAATCCTTCCTGCCATCACACTCATTATAGAGATTTCATTTTCTATACCATTAGAATCCACCATTTTCCACATGGTAAGCTGCATATGAACGGCATATGAACTGCTGATATATATGATGAATACCTGGATGACTGGGAGTATTGGGAGTACTATAGACGATTCCCTATGAAAACAAAATCATTTTACCCTCTTTTGAAAATGCTGGTTCTTCAGATAAAGTAAGATAAATCTTTTTTTTTTTAACTAGATTGTACATAATCAGTAAACAAAGAACTTAGTTTTTTTTTTAAAGTGGTTTTTAAACACTGGGGAAGTCGCACCTATTAAGAGAGTAACTGAAATACCTCACCTCACTTGCACTTTGTGTGTTAAGGTTTCTTCTAAAGAACTTTATACTGACTGTCATCAAAAAGCTTTAACTTTTTTTGGTTGATTAAGTTATTTTCAAAATTGCAAAAAGTTTTTCTACATGCAAATATAAGGTTAATAGCAACCTGTGAATAAAGAATGAAGAATCATAATGTCACGTTCACATAGAGTTTGAAGGAGCTCAACTGCAGATTTCTGATTAATTAGATGTGAATGTGAGGAGTTGAGGAAATAAAGAGATGACAGTTCACCAGGAAGTTAACTGATACTGTGTCTTTAATATATTTGGTTGAAGAAACACAGGTACTGTATCTTTAAATGGTTCAAGTTTGTTGAGTGGATTCTTAGATTAATTTATACAATTGAATTGAAGCAATAATATGAAGGAAGCAATGTAGATTTAACTTGCAGAGATTCGTTTTAGCTTAATTGATAGAAAACATCTCATATGGAGGTAGAAAGGTAAATGATTAGGAATTACTCCTATAACGATAGGAGGATGTTTGAGCAGGCTGAGCTTGAGCTCAGTAGTCAGGGAAAGTTCGTATAATACAGCGAGGTAACTTAGCTTCCAGAGGAGTTGAAGTTGGTTCCAGAGTGCCTTCCGGAGAGGTTCCGTGGAGAGAGGAGTCAAGTGCTAGCCGTGGTCGAGGAAGGAGAAGGAGGTTAGTCGTTTACGAATCCGGTTCGGTACACAGGTAAGTTTGTAGAGGAAAGTTGCAGCCGGTTTAATTCCGCGGTACGCTGTTCATTAATCCAGCGTCTGTGGCCTGGCGCGGTCGCATTATGTAGCGCAATGAGACCGCGTCAGAGGGGGGGGTGTGGCTACAGTCCGTCAACCCGGAAGAGACAGGCAGTGCAGGTAACAGCCATGACACATAACGATCAAGGGACACTGAGAATTTCTAGGGAGAAAAAATAGGAAAAAAATTAAAGAAAAAATACAAAAGACAACTTGTTCCTGGTTTAATTTGTGTGTGTGTGTGTGTGTGTGTGTGCAGAGATCTACTTTTCGATTTCCCGCTTAAAAAGAAATGGCGCCTAAAACTGATAGGACGGATAAGACAAAAAAGCAGGATAGAGCCGATAAACCAAAGGCTCAACCTATTAGTTCGTTCTATTCTCCCAAATCACAGATAAATACTCAGGGCTTTTCTCCTGGACCATCGTTAGATCATACTTTAGATTCAAGTGTTTTAGATTCTTCAAATGCAATAACAAATATCAATTTAAATCAGGCATTAGATAATCTATACAGCAAAATTAAAATAGATCTGGAAAAAAATCAAGCAGAAATAAAGGAGAAATCTCCCAGATCCGATCAATGATGGTTCATGAAATTACACAACTAATGCAAAAAAATACAGATTTACAACTTCAGAATTATTTTCTAAAACAAAATATTGCTGTACTTCAAATGAAAGTTACAGATATTGAGGATAGGTCAAGAAGACAAAATCTCAAAATTAGAGGCATTCCAGAAACAATTGATTGAAACAATTTGGATACATATATGATGGATTTTCTGAAGATATATTTTGACCCACAACTACTGGGATCATATCCAATTGAAAGAATACACAGGTTATCAATACCACCAAATATGCCCCAGTTATCAAGAGATGTGATAGTTCGGTTTAACAATGCAAGAATTAAAGATCTGTTTACAAAATAACTACGTAAGAATCCACCTAAAGAAGAGAAATATGCAACTATCTCCACATTTGCGAACTTATCACCAACTACCAGAGCAAATAGGAGAAAATTTCTAGACATAACCAAATGTCTTAGGGAAAATAATATTCCCTATAAATGGGGATTTCCTACCAAATTGATCATGTTTTATAAAGACTTATCCCATCTCTGTGCTGACCCAATTCAAGCAAAACAAAAATGAATAGGATTTATGGAAGCAGGAAGTGAAATACCAACTACTTCAGTAACAAAACAACTAAATGGATCAACTTAAAGGAGCAAACATGTATTCCTGACCCTATAGTGTTAAAACCACTATCTAGCCCCCTTTGCCTCACTAAAGATAGTAAAATCTTACTTGTATTCAAGTCTGAAGCTGCTGCCTCTGCCTGTGAACTTCCTCTGGCCTCTGACATCATCAGAAGTGGTGGCCTGATCCAATCACAATGCTTCCCCATAGGATTGGCTGAGACTGACAAGGAAGCAGATCAGGGGCAGATCCAACAAAATTCAAACACAGCCCTGGCCAAACAGCATCTCCTCATAGAGATGATTTGAATCAATGGATCTCTATGAGGAAAGTTCAGTGTCTGCATGAAGAGGGAGGAGATACTGAATGTTTGGATGCATTTTAGGCAGCCATGACCCAGGACGGATCTCTAACAGCCATCTGAGGAGTGGCCAGTGAAGTTATCACTAGGCTGTAATCTAAACACTGCATTTTCTCTTAAAAGACAGTGTTTACAGCAAAAAGCCTGAAGGTAATGATTCTACTCACCAGAACAAATTCAATAAGCTGTAGTTGTTCTGGTGACTGTAGTGTCCCTTTAATTATGGAAGTCCATGACTTTAAAGATAAGGGAGGAAAGGGAAAAAAAGGGGAAAGGAAAAATCTTCTTGGGGAAGAGGGAAGGTGAGGGGGAGAAAGAAGGGAATTTTCATTTCATTCTCTTTTTCTTTTTTTTTTTTCCCTCTCTTGAACCATAGTGGACTTTGATGTAATGGCACTTTTTATCAAATATTATGCAAAGCTTTATCAATGTTATATTGGAATTCTAGAATTAACGTTATATTGAAAAGTCGCTTTGAATCATTAGATATTGAGAAATCTCTTATCTCTTTCATATTCGAACTTTAGAACAAAAGTCAGGCTTAAATACACGTGTTATCAAGGTACTGATAATACAGAGATGTAAAACATTATAAATACACATTAGGTACATTAGGGGAAAGTCTTATAACTCTTATTTTTTTATTTTAGAAATTAACACTAAGTTAAAAGACACTTGTTAGCACATTATATATTTTGAAATTTGTATTTATTTTTTTAAATATCTGAACTCCTGAACGAAAGTTAGGCTTAAATACACTTTTATATAAAAGTATAGATAATACAGAGATGTAACACATTATAAATACACATCAGACACATTAGGTATTACATATAAGGGAATAATAGAGTTTGATACGGAAAATAATATTAAGGAAATCTAATAATATTTTGAATATCTCAATTCTGGTTTGTTTGTTTTTTTCACTGCATATATTGGATTTTCTGGCTAGATAAGATAAAGAGGTAAGAAATAACACGAATGAAGCGAAAGTAGGAGATAGGGTGGGGGAAGGAAAGAGGAAAACTAAGACATTTATTTTCCACCTATCTCTCCCAGAGGTTGATTTAATATTAAAAAAACATATTTTACTTAAAACACAAATTCATCACTAAGTGAGGACCTGAGTCCAGGGATTGCTAAATCCCATTGTGGACTGGTGCTTTTTGTCTAATTTTATCACTTTTATATATATATTGTTAAATAAAGTACTTTTTTATTTGCACTAAAAAACAAAAACAAATCCAGGGTCCTATAGAGAGGCTTGTTTACAATGGAGTTTGGAATCTTTGTAGTATGAGAAATGTAGGCTGTTAGCTCAATGCTCTATATATAAGAGCAGGGAGTTTCTATGGAGATCCATAAACATTTAAATATTTTATTTTATTTTATTTTTTCTCTTTCTTTTTCTTCGCTCCCTTCTCCTTTTTCTTCTCCATGTTAGACCTACTATACTGCAGCAGTCGGATCGACTTTAATATTTATACATAACACATTTAATATCCCTCACGGATATAGCACCACATAATGTCCCTGGTGGTTCATAATGACTTTTTATAGCACACGATGGAAAATTACCGATTCCACCTATGAGCTATGAGAATATATGTAGTTGGTTTCTATTGTTGTAGACACCATATTGCAATGAATGTTAATGTTTTTGGACCGATACTGGTCAAATTACGGTATATGTGTTTTGCGTTACATATGCAAAGAGGCTCTCAAAAGTGGGAAAATTGGGATAAAGGTCATTAAAATTTGTTACTATAAATTCACAGGGACTAAATTCACCTTTCAAAAGAGCATGTTTGTTAGATCTCTTGACTAGACATCATATATACATTGCTTTTACTCAAGAGACACACTGGAAAGATAAAGAGAATGTATTATGGAATTACTGTAAATATCCAAATATTTATACATCTAGCTTTGTGGGTAGGAAAAAATGTAGGGTGGCCATAATAATATCTTCGGGGGTCAAGTTTGAATATATTCACCATGTTATAAGCTACTGATATCTGTAGATAAAGAAAAAAATCATTTAAAAAATAAAAAAATATATTTTACTGTAGCAAAGATAATGGGAAAGTACTGGGAATGATACATTGGGAAAAGATCTTGAACAAACATACTCAATAGAGAACTGGTATAATTATTTTAGAATGTTTAAAAAGACTATTCATTGTGTTAATATGTGGGAAACCCAGCTTAAAATTATTCACAGATGGTATCGAACCCCATATTTATTACATAAGTTTAATATAGGTAACCCAGAAATTTGTTGGAGATGTAAAATGGAAATAAGAACCCATATGCATATTTGGTGGTCTTGTAAAAAACTTGACATAATTAAAAGATGGATGAATGATTTAATAAAAGAGGTCCTAAATATCAAATTTCATATTGAGACAGAAATGTTTTTATTTCACCTAGTTCTACCCAAGACTCCCAAATACACAAGATTTCTAACGATCCACATTTTTATGGCGATTAAACTCTGTATGGCTCGCTATTGGAAGCTGAAGGATATTCTAGGCCCAAAAGAAATTATAAAGAAAAATAGAGGTCCAGGCACTCCTTGGTTCAAAAGAAAGGTACTTTAATGGAACCACAGCTACGTTTCGACAAAAAGGTCTTTATCAACAGATAATAGCTAAACTTATAAAGCCGAATAGATGGATTATTCTTAGGAATTGACTGCTGCTTGTAATTTTTTTATACGTTTGATTTGTGTTAATTTTTTTTTTTATATTCTTTATTTTTGAGTGCAGGGTAAGTTACAGGCATAAACAAAGACTATTTCAACATATTAGATCGTCATAGACAATTGGTATGGGTAGTCAAGAGATGCTGCACTTTTTCTTTTTTTTTGTGATAGCAAGATAGGAACACGATTAAAACAGGAAATGGTATAGTAATGATTTACAGAACATTCAAGCCAAGCACGCATAGCTATTTGATTCAGCATAGATAGGCTTTTGATATGGTCACAGATTATACATTTTCATGACATTTGCTAAGGTACTACACAGTATACCGTATTTTTCGCTCCATAAGACGCACTTTTTTTCCCCTCAAAAGTGAGGGGAAATGTCTGTGCGTCTTATGGAGCGAATATGAAGCTTTACTTACCTGTCTTGCAGCGTTGGCCGGCAGCACAGGGCGCACCGCGGTAGTGGAACTTGAATTTCATGTTCCGGTTTCCGGCGGGACTGAAAGGAAGTGCGCACTCAGCTTGTGCGCACTTCCTTTCAGTCCCGCCGGAAACCGGAACATGAAATTCAAGTTCCACTACCGCGGTGCGCCCTGTGCTGCCGGTCAACGCTGCAAGACAGGTAAGTAATTATAGGACAAGGGGAGGGGGACAGTATGGGAGGGGGATAAAGTCTATGGGGTGGGAGGGGGATGAAGTCTATGGGGTGGGAGGGGGATGAAGTCTATGGGGTGGGAGGGGGATGAAGTCTATGGGGAGGGAGGGGGATGAAGTCTATGGGGAGGGAGGGGGATGAAGTCTATGGGGAGGGAGGGGGATGAAGTCTATGGGGAGGGAGGGGGTGGGAGTCTGTGGGGAGGGGGGGGAGATGAAGTCTGTGGGGAGGGAGGGGGATGAAGTCTATGGGGAGGGGGGGAGATGAAGTCTATGGGGAGGGGGGGAGATGAAGTCTATGGGGAGGGGGGGAGATGAAGTCTATGGGGAGGGGGGGAGATGAAGTCTATGGGGAGGGGGGGAGATGAAGTCTATGGGGAGGGGGGGAGATGAAGTCTATGGGGAGGGGGGAGATGAAGTCTGTGGGGAGGGGGGAGATGAAGTCTGTGGGGAGGGGGGGAGATGAAGTCTGTGGGGAGGGGGGGAGGTGAAGTCTGTGGGGAGGGGGGGAGGTGAAGTCTGTGGGGAGGGGGGGAGGTGAAGTCTGTGGGGAGGGGGGGAGGTGAAGTCTGTGGGGAGGGGGGGAGGTGAAGTCTGTGGGGAGGGGGGAGGTGAAGTCTGTGGGGAGGGGGGGAGGTGAAGTCTGTGGGGAGGGGGGGAGGTGAAGTCTGTGGGGAGGGGGGGAGGTGAAGTCTGTGGGGAGGGGGGGAGATGAAGTCTGTGGGGAGGGGGGGAGATGAAGTCTGTGGGGAGGGGGGGAGATGAAGTCTGTGGGGAGGGGGGGAGATGAAGTCTGTGGGGAGGGGGGGAGATGAAGTCTGTGGGGAGGGGGGGAGATGAAGTCTATGGGAGAGAGGAGAAGACTATGGAAGGGGGGGACACTATGGGACAGGGGAGAAAAAAAATATTCTGTACAAACTGTCCCATAGTAAGAAACACTATGGGACAGTTTGTTCAGAATATTTTTTTTCTGGGTTTCTTCCTCTAAAAACTAGGTGCGTCTTATGGTGAGGTGCGTCTTATGGAGCGAAAAATACGGTATATGTTAACGTAAAGGTAAACGAGTTGAACCAAGTGTTTCAGGTTTAAGCTATGGAAATGCAGGTACCAGGTCTGTCGGTTTGATGGGTTTTGTTCATTAACTATATCCTAAGAACAAGATATTGCGGTATGCTGTTTCATACTCGCACTTTTTATGGTAGTTGAACTAACAGATAATAATCATACCTTTAGGTATATAACAAATTGCAGTTAACTAGAGATAGACTGTTTTAACTGACAGAGTGCGCGCTCAGGTTTTTGAAACAATTTTTATGCATGCTTAGGGATAGTGTATACCACCGGGGAGCAAATCTTCTGATCGGCAATGGCACAGGGTGCCGGGAGATGAGATAGCTGGAGGCAGGACAGTCTCAATGTTGAAAAGTCCTTCTGCAGGTTAGTTCACGATAGTCCCTTGTACCGCCATTACAGGTTGTTGGTACTAGGGAGCTCTGCTTGTTTTCAGTCGCTAGGCAAGGTGTCTGCTGTGTATTTACCGCTTGTGAGAGTCCCTTCCGTAGCAGGGGTCCAGGTGGATGCCCCATGGTGCATTAGCGGTTGCAGGCAGCCGATGCGTCGTCATATTACCTTGCCTGGGGGAGGGGGCACCCAACCCCCGCAGGAGGCCTCCGTGGGTCCGTTCGTGGCTTGGTGAGGTCCGTTAGTGCCTGCAAATGGGTGGCTGTGGGTAGTATCTGTGCGTTTTTGGCTGTCCCCTATAGTTTCTGCTGATGCAGATTAGTGGCCCGTCGAGGCTCCGGTCTTGGCGCCGTCGCACATGGCCTCCGCCATCTTAGTTGTGGTGTCTGGATGGATTGGCGGCCCTGCTGCTGTGCCGAAACAGCTAGCGGCGGTCAGCTCCCGAGGGTGGTGACCGGGATCACCCCCCGGTCCATAGGGGGGGGAACGGGGCCGGGTCCCTCCGGATTTGTGCCCCAGGTTGGGTGCTGTGTTGCGGGATAGTGGGGCAGCGGCCGTCGGCCCCACTCACCACCGGAGAAGGCCTCAGGTAGTTTGGCGAGAATTTCTCCTCCAGGGGACTGTGGCTCGTGGAGCCAGCCTCTCCCTTGATCCAGCCGTCCCTCTGTATTAGGCTTTGTTGCTGTAGGTCTGTTGTTCATTTTAAAAGCATGGTTTGTAGTTGTTTTTTACTGCGGTGTTGCAGGAGCTCTGCGTGCCTGCGACCGTCCAGCTCGGCGGTCCGGCCCCGCCCCCCTGATTTGTGTTAATTTTTGTTTGTAAACAATAATAATAAAAATTATATTGGATTAAAAAAAAGAGAGAATATATTCATCATGTTTCTCATGATATGGGGAAATATGAGAGATTTTACTCAATCAAAGTCTCTTACAAAGTTCATACATAGATACCATCTATATGATATTTGGCGAACACAACACCCTGAGGAAAGATTTCTCTTTCTTTTCAAACCCTCATGATTCATACTCTCAAATAATTTTTTTCTTATGAAAGCTACATCTTTAGACCCCTGTGTTTATGTCTTTAAAAAATAATCCTTACTATAAGAGTCATTCAATATGGAGATTAAAAGATTTTATATTAACTTCTGAGTCTAATAAGAAAGAGTTATTGAAGGCTGCTGAACTTTTTCTACAAGAGAATGAAAATGAAGCTGTCTCGGACTTCACCCTATGGTGCTCGTTGAAATGTTTCCATAGAGGTTATTTGATCAAACAGGAAATCTATATGAAACGGAAACAAGGTAAGTCACTGGCTGATCTCCATATTTGCCTTGCCGGTCTGGAGAGAACGAACAAGCTACATCCTTCTCCTGAAATAAGTAGAGAAATAATAATCATCCAACAAGAGATTAAGAATAAACTAAAAGAACAAACTAATACTATATTAACACATCTTGAACAAAGATGGTATTATTCAAATAACAAAGCAGGCAGAGCCTTAACAAACAAATTAAAAGCCCAGGATCAAAGAAACAGAATTAAACAAATGAGGGAGTCGCTTGTCTCTCTCCTCTCCATATCGCTGAGGCTTTTAGAGCATATTATGAAACTCTATATAATCTACCTGAACCCAACAGAACTGATTCAGAAATGGAAGATTTATTAAGATCTCTAGATCTTCCAGTATTATCCATAGAAAAAAGAAACATACTTCACAAACCTTTCTCCCAGATAGAAATCAGGAACGTGATTAACGATATGATGGGGGGGAAGGCTCCAGGTCCTGATGGCTTTACAGCTCTTTTTTTTATAAGATTTTACAACCCAAGATTACTCCTCTGTTAGAACGCGTGTATGGTGCCATAGCTGGATCAAATGGATTTCCTCAAGAAATGCTTGAAGCCACTATTTCACCTAATTTAACAATAGGCAAAGATCCTACTAAGGTAACTAGTTATAGACCAATCTCATTAATTAACATAGATATAAAAATGTATTCTAAAATCTTGGCACAGAGATTAAACCTAGTCATCTTAGATTTGATACATCCTGATCAAGTGGGCTCTGTAGTCGGCAGATCAGGGGAAGATAACACCTGCAAAATCATTAACATAATAGATGAAATCCACCATAAGAAAACTCCATCTATTATTATGGCCTTAGACGCTGAAAAGGCGTTCGACAGGGTAAACTGGAGATTTAAGGCGCAGACTCTGCTAGCGTTTGGACTTTCAGGTCCATTTGTTGAAAGGACTATGGCACTATATACGCTTCCCACCGCAAGAATCACTGACTCTTTCTTTAATTCCTTGAAGATTCGAAACGGCGCCCATCAGGGTTGTCCGTTAGCTATTAAGGAAGACAGCTACAATTAAAGAAATAATGTTTGGATGACAGGACCATCTAGTTTCCCTTTATGCAGATGATATTATTTTAACGATATCTTCTCCTGAATGCTCTTTAACAGAAGATTTTAGGATATTACAGTTGTGACGAAAGTAACATCGTCACTGGTTCTTGGAGTTGCCTGCTGGCCAGCCTCTTGCCTCAGGACTATGGGCCCTGCAATATACCTTGCCCAATGCACTTTAAAAAGCTCTGTTCATGTGAAGTATGTACTTTTGTACTCCAGACAGAGAGACCGACCATTAGCACTAATTCTCTGGAACTGTTTTGGGCATGGGACCATATGCACGGTCGGTCAAAACTATGACTTCCAGGAAATTCCTGAACCCCTGAACTGATCTGGGTGCTTTTTGGACGTGTTGTTCACCCAGATCGGGGCTATCAGCTGATGTATTTATGGGAATATGTTGTGTTTTGGGGTACTTTTGGGGTTTTGTAAAATATGTGTTTTTTCTGCCTGGAGATAATCAGTTAATACAGTATCTGACTCAATTATCTCACAGGCAGAGGGGATGGATTTTATGTTTGTTATGGGAGTGTTGTACCTTTAATTACTGTTCTGATTGGTTTGTAAGTTTTGTGTCCCTGTCCCCAACAAGGTCCATGTGGGCATACACCTTGCTTGGGGACTTGCATAAAAGGCCAGCTGTGGCTTCCATTAAAATAAATTACTCCATACTCTGTGCTGTACCCTTTTCATGTATCACAATCTGATATAGACTGTCTATGAAAAAATTCTGGTCTGATTTTTTGCTCTTCCTTTCAATATCTGGGAGTTAATATTGGCTCTTCGAATTCAAATTTATATTCAGATAACTACACGCCTTTACACGACACCCCTACATCCAAAACATCCGTTATCCAGTTTTTTAATAGAAGCTTCTTATATATATGAAAAAATATATATATATATTTATATATGAAGCTTCTATTCAAAGACAGGATAGCAGATGTTTTGGATTATGTTTATATGCATAGTATTTGCCTTCAGACTAACTCTCATAAATAAAGAATATAAAAAAAATGAACAAGATGGGAGATCGTCCTCTTCTCCCACCCACCGATAAATAGCAGACCGTAGTAAAAGCTGGGCACCTCAAAACACCCGGTGAAATCATAGAAACTTAGCTCAAGGCTTACCAGAACTTTCTTTGTGTTATAGGGATGAAAAGAGCCTCAGAATTGCAGGATTTCTCAAGTTATAGACTCAATATCAAACATCACAAATATTAACAATTTATCTTATTCAAAGTAAACAGTGTGGCTCCAGTGGGTCCAACACCAATGTGAGCTCATGTAAAATTATCTTTGATCTTTCCAGTACACCGCAATTGTCTGTACCTAGAACAAATAGATACGATCAGTGGTTTTATCTGCAACAGGGACCATCACTCCACGGGCCAGCTGCAGTTGCACCCCATGTTACCATGGGCCACCTCAACTTCAAGGCCAGTACACAGCCGCACCAGGTCCTGGGCAAGCGATTGCCAGGTGACTGGCAGGAGGGGAGCACTGTGTTGTGCTGCTCCCTTCCTGCCAGTCTCTGTGTGCAGCGTGGCTAAGCACCATGGTCTGACAGGAAGTGCCCACTGAGAGAGCACTTCCAGTCAGACCTGGTACCGCTAGGCCATGCTACACGGAGTCAGAAGGTACAGGAACACTTGACTTGAAGATGGAAGATGATATTCAGCCCCATTTACCTCCTGTAGTAAGAAGTGAGCAATTTCTGATTTGAGTGTTTTTTTCAATTGCATGTGGATTCTTCACATACTCTGCTGTGAATTACATCTTAAAGTAAATACCCCAAGTTGATTACCTACTCCTTGTTTACATCTAATGGCAAACTCATCTTTAGATTTTTGTTCGTATTTTTCCCGGCCGTGAGCTATTTGTGTGAAGTGCCCTCTATTGATATTGGCAATCTTGGCAAACATGGCAAGCAAAGAAGGCTGTGAAAAACTGTCCATATTGTTTAACCTTTTGATCTTTTGTTAAAAAAATACACAAAAATACTCTGCGCTTGTGGATATTAAAGGACCACTATAGTGCCCCCACCCTCAGGGTCCCACTCCCACCGGGCTGAAGGGGGAGGAAGGGGTTAATCCCTTACCTTTTTTCCAGTGCCGGGCTCCCTTGGCGCTGGGACTCTCCTCCATCTTCTGATGTCATCAGCTGAATGCACATGCGCGGCAAAAATGCAAATGCGCGCGCGCATTCAGCCAGTCCATAGGAAAGCATTCTCAATGCTTTCCTATGGACGCTGGCGTCTTCTCACTGTGAAAATCACTGTGAAAATGATGCTCCAAGTCGCAGTACAGATATGGACATAAACAGGAGAATTGTCGTGGGTAAGCCAAAGGTTAGTGGGTGCCAGAAAGCAGGATAAACAAGTAGAGAGCCGAGGTCAGAGGATGCCAGAAGTCAGGATACACGCAATAACAATCCATGGTCAGGAATCAACAGGAGAACACTGGAACACGAAACAGCAATACGAGAACCAGAGTCAATGAACTGACACTGCCCTCGGGGCTAAACTGGATTTAAGGAGTGCTTATAATCTAGTTAGAATCAAGGAAGGGCATGAATGGAAAAAAACATTTAATACCCGTAATGGACATTACGAATACCTAGTCATGCCCTTTGGGTTATGTAATGCCCCTGCTGTTTTCCAGGATCTCAGGATCTCAATGATGGCTTGAGAGATTTCATCTATTCCTTTGTGTTAGTATATCTAGATGATATACTGATTTACACCTGATAAAGACATTCACCGTGCACAAGTTAAACTAGTTCTATAGACCTTACTTAAAAATGGTCTGTATTGCAAACTAAAAATATGCCTATTCGATCAGAAGGAGGTACAGTTTCTTGGCTACACGATATTATCGTAGATTTATTAAGGACTTTTCTACGATAATAGCCCCGATCACCAATTTCACACGTAAAACAGTTAAAGGTACATTTTGACCAAGAGAAGTCATTAATGCCTTTGAACAACTTGAGACTTAATTTGCTTCGGCTCCTATACTTGCTCAACCTGATCCCAGCAAACATTTCATATTAGAAGTAGATGCCTCTGAAACAGGGGTAGGTGCTGTACTGTCTCAGAGAGAGAGTCATGACAAACCACTGCACCCCTCTTGCTTATTTTCTAAAAAGCTGTCCCCAATGGAAAGGAATTATGACATTGGCAACAGGGAGCTATAGGCTATCATATTGGCACTAAAGGAGTGGAGACATCTAGTTGAAGGAGCCGAAGACCCCCTGATAATCATAACTGATCATAAAAACCTGGAATTTACTGGGGAAGCTAAAAGAATGTCATCCAGACAGGCTAGATGTTCCTTTCCCGTTTTATTATATTACAACTTATAGGCCTGGTACTAGGAACGTAAAGGCTGATGCCTTATCCAGACAATTTGACATGAACGAAGAACAGGAGCAAAAGAACACTCCTATTATTCCTCCTGAATGTATTTTGGCTTCATTGTCCTTTCTTTGTCTACGCCTCTTCTTGGTGTCATAATCGCGGTGCAGCCTCAGGCACCAAGTACTAAACCTCCAGGTCTCCTGTTCATTCCTGAATCAGAAAGAAGGGCAATTCTTACTGTGTTCCATGATCACATTACAGCTAGGCATCCAGGCACATGCAAAACCATTTCAGCGGTAACTAGACAGTTCTGGTGGCCCTCTCTTATGAACGATGTTATCGCTTATTGTGGCGGAACCAACCTCGCCACTGTGCACTGGAGAAGCCTGGCTGCTCGCCTGCTCCCTTGAGACTATGGCCCGGCAATTAAACCGTTTTATTTTTCCTGCTGAAAGGCTTATTCGTGCCTTTCTGCCAGGGGGGTTCGGTAGATTCAATCTACCGAACAAAGTACCGATCGATGGACCACCTAGGAACTGGAGTGTGCCGTCAATTGACCTCCCAGAAGCTGCGGTTAACCGCAGCTTAATTGATGAATGCTGGGTGGCCTTTGTTCATTTGCCAAACACGTGGCAGCGTCCATTTTAACTCCCGAACGCCCAGCGGTGTTCAGCGCCCAAACTATGGAACTTAAAACGGACACTTAATTGCGCAAACACCGCTGAGCCGCCAGCCTCCTTACCTCTGCGTTCGGTAGTGGAACCGACTAACTGTTCATTCGGTAGTTTGACCATATGAACAGCATAACCCCAGATAGCCATGCCATGGAGCCTATTCGTGTAACGAAAGACTATGGGAAAGACTTTGGCTCCATGGCGATTGAACTGTATGTATGTTATCTGAGCGCCATTCGGTAGTAATGTGCGATCAGATCTAAGCAATCTGGGGATATGTAGAATGTGTGGGTTTTACGTGATAAAAGCAAGCGTGTGTAATTTTATGTCTTTTTACTAACGTGTGTAACGTGTTTTGCCTCTGTCCTTGGCGATAATAGGATTACTTCCCAATTATCTCCAGGCCAGAGAGGAGGGATTGTGATGCATTGTGGGATTGCTGAAATGTGTAAGTCTGTGATTGGTTCTTTTACCCTTTGTGTCCCAGTCTCCCATCTGGTCCCCTAGGGGAGTGTCCACCAGGTGGGAGACCTGCATTAAAGCCGGGCAGTTAGCCCCAGTAAACCAGATTCTGCTTGACCCTCAAAACGAAGTGTCATCTCGTTCTTGGGGGGAATTGGATTGTATGCTGATTGCCAGGAGTGTAAGCTTTTCATATGCTTTTCCTGTTCGGCTGTTTCCAGTATTCGTGTGTTTCCTGTTCGGGAGTTAGTGAATTCATGTGTTTGCAGTTCAGGAGATGGGTGCTTACAGTAGCTGTCGGTGCATCTGGAAAGGGGAATATCGCCTAAACGGTTTTTAACCTCTGGTGAGCAAATCGGTCCGTTACACTTATGTAAATACTTGCCAGACTTGTGCTGTCTCTAAGGTTCCTCACAAATATAAATGTGGGTTGTTACAAGCACTGCCTGTGCCTCTCATTCTGTGGTCTCATATAGCCATGGACTTCATTGTGGAGTTGCCTGTCTCCAAGGGATATAACACTATACTTATGGTCACAGATTTTTTTAAAATGGCCCATTTCGTTCCTCTTAGAAAATTGCCTTCCTCACAAGACATTGCTGAAATTTTCATTAAGGAAATAGTGAGGTCACATGGGGTTCCTCAAAACATTGTTTCTGACATGGGTTCACAGTTCATTTCTTGATTCTGGAAATCTTTTTGTAAAGAATTGGGTATCAAACTGTCTTTTTCTTCATCTTATCATCCCCAAACTAACAGGGCAGCCGAAAGGGCTAATCAATCTCTGGAGGTTTCTCTACGTTGTTTCATTAACGATACCCAGGATAATTGGTTTGACCTCTTATCCTGGGTAGAATTTGCCCAGAACAACGCTACGCATGACTCTTCTAAGCTTAGTCCTTTTTATGTTGTATATGGTCTCCACCTTGCCGTCTTGCCTTTTGCGTTCTCTGATACCAATATCCCCACTTAGAGTGAACAGCTGAACCCCTCTTGGGATCAGGTACATACTGCCCTAGCTGGTGCTGCTTCCCGTTTTCAGCTATATGCTTATAAAAGACTTAGTGCGGCACCTTCTTATCAAGTAGGGGACAGGGTTTGGCTGTCCTCTAAACACATTAGATTCAGGATACCCACTATGAAGTTCGCTCCTCAATACATTGGTCCTTATCATGTATCACGTAAGATCAATCCGGTGTCTTATGTCCTTGACCTCCCTGCCAACCTTCGTATGCCTCGTACATTTCACGTTTCTTTAAAGCCACTTATCTGCAATAGGTACACTACTCCTTACACACCTTCTCCCTTGGTGGTAGCAGGTCAGGAGGAGTACGAAGTCCATTTGTTTTGGACTCCAGGTTCTTCCAGGGTTCTTTGCAGTATCTGGTGGATTGGAAGGGTTATGGTCCTGAGGAAAGCTGCTGGGTCCCTGCTGTTGACATTCATGCTGGGCGCCTTCTTTGCTCTTTCCATACCCGATTCCCTGATAAGCCCGGTCCTGCCCACCCGGTGGGGCGGTCTTTGTGTGTGGAGTACTGTCACAGTGCCCCGATCGGCACCACGGTATGAACGCAGTTGATCAGTGCAGTCACGCCGTCACTGTGCCCGATCGGCACCTCGATGTGACCACATCTGTTCGGTACTTTTTTTAGTTTGGCAACCCAGACAATATTCTATGAATGCTGTAGATCCCTAAGAGTCACAGACAGCCATTAGAGTTCCCCCCATTCAGGCCCAGAAGACACTGGCGCTAAGGCATACGGAAGGGGCTCGGCGGTATGCCTACCCTTTGTCTACATTCACTCCCCCCATGCCTCATGGTTAGGGGTACTGAGAGTGAGAGACGATAACTTTCCTTTGGAGATGGCTAAACTACTATCCTAGCAACTTCACCAAACCATTTCGTACCTGGCCCTGGGCAAGCAACATGCCTCTAGATGCCACCGATAAACACCCACCGTTAACTGCGCCACCACTATTGTCGTACAGTACTTACTTGCTTTATGCCCAGCTCTCATCCCTGTTCAGCTGTTCACACAATGGCCTAACTTAAGTACTTAACTCATCTCCCACCTAACATGCTATATCAGTGAGATGCATCTAGATTAAAGCAACCAATCTAGCTGACCTCCCGCAGCTACCAACATTTATCTACTAAATGATGGGAGACATGTTTCCTGATATCATCCCAGCATAAATTTGCATTTCCTTTTCTTTAATATCACGTGAAAAAATTAAAAATAGGCTGTCACTCGCTTGGAGCATACATAGTATAACGAACAGTATGCGATTTCTCATGTACCTCTATTATTTACCACAGTTTTCTCTTGTTGTGAATATATCGAACATGACTCAATTTTTCACTTCTGTAATGTCATATCTATGCCTCAATAAGAGAAAAAACATTTTTTTTTACAAATAGCCAAAATTTAAACATATATCAAAGAAAGTGGTGCAAAATCAGACTAAAGTGCAAATTAATAACACACTATAGTGCAAGTGTCAGGATATAATGTGTTTACCTTTGGGATAAAACCATTAGCATAACACTTATATTGGGAGAGGGAGAAAAAAACTAATACAAGAACACTTATAGCATGATATTTAATACATCACAATAATAAAAAAACAAAGGATGAGATAGGCACTCACAAGTAAATTGCACAAAATAAAGGGGGCCACTTACCTCATGGACAATCTGGGTCATCTAATCATTCGTTTTGGCTACTGTGGCCTAAATGTGAAATTTACTTTGAATTCACCTTGAATTTTCACCTTAGTAAATAACCCTGACAGCGTGATGTTACTGCATACGGATTCAATTCTGACTAGAATAAAAGCAAGTTGTTGTTTTTTTTTTAATGTAATATTTTGCAATTTAGATTGTGGGCTGATTCCATGTTTTAAATTGCAGTTGGATAATAAATGTACTTAGTGTAACCACAGGAGATAATTGGTCAGTGCCAGGACTGGGTTAATAGAGGCTTCGTATAAATGCCAGCAGTTTGGGAAGCTTTGGCATCATCTCCGTACCATCCAAATGTATTTTATAAATATATATATGTTCATCCAAATATTCATAGTGCTGCCTGTCTTCTGTCGTTGCCATATGTAAAACACCAGTAGGGGAACCAGCAGTGACCTGATAGTGGGAGCAAGAGATATATGGATACATGTGTGGACACCTTGGCCATTCTTTTTACTTGGGTAGTCTCACAGAGCACAGTAAAATGACCTGCTATTTTATATGACAATTAGTGTAACAGTAGCCTTCATTTCCATGTTTTCGAAGGGAGACGTAAGCTTCATAATTTTAGGTTTTCCACAATTGGGCCACAATTGCCCAAAGACCATCCTTATGTATTCAGTTCTACCAACCATAAAAAAAAATGATAACTAAGTCTTCACTTTTCTAATCTATAAATGAGAAATGTGATAATTCTGTTTATATTCACAAGTGGTCAGTGGAATCTTCACATATGTTATGCTGAGGAACTTTCAGAAAAATCTGGCAACTGCCGAGAGATATCAAGCCTTGTTTTCAAATGCACCGGGAAAGAGAAGGTAATTGAGCCAACCATCTCATTAGTGATTTATTGTTGAATATGCAACAGCCTCTAGAATCAGTGCATCAGGCCCTTAACAAGGCTTATTTATGTTGTCCTGCCTGAAAAGCGTCCTGGCTGGGACCAAAACATCTGTTGTAGAAGCTTCTTCGTATTGAAAAATCAATTGCTAATTAGCTTTCTTTCATGTCTGTGTGCTGGCTCCATGAATTGTTTTTTTGCTGGTCTGTGCTGTTTCTACCCCACAGGATGTACTTCTGAAGAGACTCGGGACCCATCATTGCAGCATTCAGTTCCGATATTGAAATTATTTCAATATTGATAGTGTCCCATGTGCTACTATCCCAGTTTAATTGCATTCCTCCTCTGTAAGCCATGAACTGGCTGCCGATTCACCAGCATCTCATTATGGCTATTGCCTAAGTTTAACAGGAATATATTTAATGTCAGGGCCAAAAAGAAAAGTAATCTCCTTTTAGAAAATGTTGGTTTTCCTGTTTCGGACCACAACCGAGAACTAATAGTCTCAACATTTTATTTGACTATATATAAATATAAGGATGTTCAATATAATATTAGGGTAACAAACAGAGACACAGCTGTGACTTTTTTTTATTATTCTAACCTGACTTTTGGATAATGTAAACTAAACTCCAGCAATGGAAGTGGAGCCGAAACCACTTTATATCAACAATTGAAGAACAGTAACAAGATTGATCGATCTTCTGTTTGGTGTTCCTTTTAATATTTAAATACTGAGAGTAAGGAGCATTAGGCTCTGCATACAGTTGGGTGCAGATATTTTTTAATGTAAACAGAATTATTTTTAGCATTTCATGCTTCCATCCTGGATTTTTCTGTATAGTATATATTCTTAAGGTTTTTTTTTTGTTTTTTTAAATGTTTTTACTTTGAGTCATATGTTTTGGAAACAACACAGAAGCTATGGAAGCAGCAATTATTGTTATTCTTTTAATTACTGGAAATATCTATTCACATAAATGTTTATATTAGAATTGGTGCCTATTTCACTGGGCCTGGACTGGCTTATGGAAATATGTTTACTGGGTCTGCAGTTTTCTTCGACAAATAGGGCTGTTAACTGTGTGTAACATTTGTGATGTTTTGCATGTGTTTACAAATGGGCACAGAGTTAGATGAGAGAATGATTATGGCATTCAGAATGCATGACAGTTGGCATCTACATCTCTTTGTATGTCTGTGAATACTTTGTCATGCTGCATATGTCATAATGATGGAGGTTGAAGAGGTATCTGATGCCCCACTTCCAAAAATCCCAGTGCACCATTTAAGTGAGATGGGCCATGACTGCCTTGCATTCATGTTTATAGGACGGTCATACAGGACAGTTATAGATTGGAGGAGTGATGGATAGAATGTTAGGGTGGAAAATGTATAAATTGTTGCCACTTACCTTCCTACTTCCTGTCAATCCTGGGCACCACACTGCAAGCAGTTTTTCCTGCCCATTTTTTCTAGACTTTCCAGCTTTTCTTTGCTTTTTTGCTCTTTTCTTCGCTTTTTTGCTTTTTCCTCTTTCTTTTTTTGTGTTTTGTTTTTCAGTTATTGACAAAGCTGCAGAGTTTGCCCTGGCCAGCACCTGGAGTACACGGTCACGAAAACTAGACCAATGGGAGAGGGGGTTTCTGTTGTTGGTAGTTGACAGAAACCAACCTCTGGGTCATATGATACCTGCCTGTGGGCTGCAGTCCTACAGCCAGTAGTTAAGAGGATAATTAAATGTTGGTTAAATAAAGCTGTGGCCAAGCCCTCTCCCTTAATTTGATATCAGTGTCTTTATTTTGGGTTTGTGGAAAGTGGGCTTGGTGAAGTCATTATGAGTTTCGGGCAGTCATGAGTCCAGCATCCTTCACCTGTCAAACCAATATATTGCATGCACCATGTGAATAGGGCCATCCACCTCAAGATCTGTGAGTTGCGTCACTTGCGTGTGTAAAAACTGGCCATTCGCTTCTACTTGTCCCACATGTCAATAGATGCCAACCCTCACCTTGTGTTTATTTCGGTGTCTTGATCGATACAGCTGGATTTCATGCAATAACATATAGACTGCTTATTGTTCAACATTTTACACTTTTCCCGGCCCATTTGCCCTGAATAATATTAGACAATATCCACAGTGTACATTCAGTTAATTAACAGAGAAGCTAAAGAGACCTGTAACATTATGTAACTTTAATGGAAAATATTATTAGTTAGATGGACATAAGACACTTGGGCATTTATTTTGGGATGTATCACTCAATCATATATGTAGCTGCTTCCAGGTTTTGAGGTGCTGAAATGGGTAAATGGGACATTGTGCGTCCCTGCAGAAATAGGCAACAAAGAGTGGATCTTGCAGCACATATTCACAGTAAAAGGGACTGTGAAATGCAGCCAATATTTTACTTTAACTCCTAGCAATTGTTCCTTTAGTCAGAGCCAAATACAAAGATGCAGTTGTGTTACAGTCTATAGTGTAGTGTAGCCAACGTGCTAAGCACTTTGCGTGCATCAGTGGTTGAAACGTGAATTCCAGCAGGCCTGTTTCGTAGATTACCTCTTCTTTAGTCTTTGTGTATAGAGTGAGTCAGTCCTTGTAGATTAGTCTAAATATTTTAACTCCTTAGCCGCCTTGAAGTTTTGCTGAGTTTTTCTCTTAGCATGCTAACCAGGATTTGAATTCACAATTGATCTATTGCTGCCCTCAGGAATACTCTTTACAAATCTGACATTTCAACGTCACTTTTGACCACAGATCTAAAAATTTAAAGCAAATTATTTACCAATAGTATTTAATTATGATACTTCAATATATTAGCAATTTGGTGAAAAATAAAATATAAAATTGCTCCCTACAAATATTTTTTTTCAGTCACTCTCCTTCTAACCACTGTAACCAATCTCACCATACTAAGCTGTTGGAACTCAATTTAGGTTTAATTTGCAATAAAACCTGCTATTATAAGTATATATGTGAGTATAAAATCTTCCTGTGGTGTCTTGGTGTTCTATAAGATTAATTACTCCCTTTTCTTTCAGAAGCTAAAAATGTCTTTCTCAGCTGCTTTTACTCATATGAAGAAGGTGGTTTCGATAAAAATAAATCTATTATCAAAATTTCTAGAAAATTTGCCCATCACATTTTTATGTTCGGTTTTAAAAAAAAAATGTAATCTCAATTTGTCAAGTGTGTGGTATGAAAGGAGATAGAATATCAAAAGGATTGTTATGGGGCATAAGAAGGAAACACTGTAAATGTATAATTATTAGCATTTATATAGCTACAAAATATAACACTTTACAATTATAGAAATGGGATATGAATAGTGCCATGCTCAAATGGGCTTACATCCTATGAGGATTTGACATAGGCGGATATATATATCGTTAGATGTCTTACCCATAGACACTTACTGGTGGTCTGACTATGATCATCGATACCTTTTTTAATGCTTTTGTAACATTGTCAGTATTAATGTTCTTATCTGGAACATGAGAAAGCAATCCAAGAAAAGCAAACTTTACTATCCTGAAGGATCATATATTTTGTATGATTTGCTTCTATAACCGTGGAGTCCTAAAATAAAAGCCACAGTGGAGAACCAATTAGCAACATCCAAGAAGCTAAACTCATCAACTGTCCCAATGCCCTTGTCACGGCACCCATCCAGTGCAAGGGCATGAGGGGCGTCCCAATGAGGTCCTTACACTCACTGCAAGTGCCACCCATGTGTCTCTCCAATGCGGCCACTCCTGCTTCTGGTGTCCTTACCGATGCAAGCTGCTGCATGCTGGAGCTTGTTAAAGACTACAAGCTAAATAATGACACAAACTTACGTATTGTCATCACACGGGTCAAAGTGAAGTTGGATGCCCTCTTAACGCTAGAAAATCCCCTTTTTAGTTTTGTACTGTGCCCTGTTGTGGTTTCCATTATATGGTTATTCCAAGGGTTCATTATTTGTGTGTAGAGTTGGCTAATCTGACTATAGCTTGTTCTTGACCATTCTCCTATCTATTGTACCTGACCTTCAGCTAGTTCTCTCATTTATGCTACTTTATGTCTTCCTGACTTTGACTTGTTTTATACTAAGGTGCAAAAATACAATGTGTGTGTACACAAACCACAGTGCAATAAGTGCTCAATAGGATATAAGCAGAAAAGAACCTCCCTGGACAGGGTAGAACTTCCCCAAAGACTTCCTCTTGTCTTCAATGAAATATATACAAAAATAGGGGATAATCTGCTAAATTAATGATGAGAAAAGAACATAGCGTATAACTGTGTATATGAATGAACCATAAGTGTAAAATTCACAAGTGGCCACTCACACTTTCACTGAAGTTAAAAAGCCTTTAACATAGATTTCTTTTTCATAGATGCCTTTTCCAAATCAATTCTTCCTTCTATATTCCTTCTATATTCAATGTCTCATAGACCAGCTGAGATGTATGTGCTCAGGAAAAAAGATGCAATAAAATTGTAGTGCACATTCAAAAGTATAGTAAAAAATAAATTTAATAACTTACATCACAGTATAAAACAAAAGGTGTAATCTCTCTGTCACCACCAGGGGTCCTACGCGTTTCGTCCGTGT
Organism: Pelobates fuscus; assembly: GCF_036172605.1. Classification (NCBI taxonomy): domain Eukaryota; kingdom Metazoa; phylum Chordata; class Amphibia; order Anura; family Pelobatidae; genus Pelobates; species Pelobates fuscus. The sequence continues at coordinate 44,266,479 of NC_086324.1, forward strand.
ATAGGACTTCCTCAGGGACTTCAGTAGCATATAATGACAGGATACAAGTGAACAGTAAAAATCCCTTCCCTCCTCCACCCTTTATACCTCCCCCAATGTCCACATAACCCATTATTCAGAGCAGGTGTTTCGTTCTGCGGTCCGGTTTCTATGACGTCATCCCGCGCGCCGTTCAGTTCCTCATGCGTTCCAGCATGCGTTCCATTGCCGAAACCCGGAAGTGTCTTCATAATCAATCGTTTTTTCTTTTTCTCAGTGTCAAAACTTATATTTACGGACAAAGGGCAAAGAAGAGAGGGGGGGAGGGATGTTAGAAATTTGAAATGGCACTACTATGTTTAAATGTGCTTAGTGCACATACAATATTAAATGAATTTATAGAAGCTTTTTTAACAACATGCTTCTATGTTAAAAAGATACCAAACATAAAAAATATGAATTAATGAATATGTTATCACATTATATATAAAAAAAATGAGTACCAAAAAAAAAACCTTCTTTTTCCTTCTATAGAGCACACACACTTTCAGGTGAACAAGATTGTGAAATCCCAATATATGTTGCATTTTATCCATTTTTCCATAAAATGTGGAATATCTATAATAACTCTCAGGGAATTGTCTTTTCCCACGATTGGGGATTGAAAAGAAAAAATAAATAATAAAATAAATAATAATAATAATCAAAAGATATATATAAAAAAAAACTAATAATAAAAAATGAAAAATTGCAAAATAAATAAATAATATATAATAATAAATAAAAATAAAAATAGAAACATAATAATAAAAAAAAAAAATATATAAATAAATCAATAAAATAAAACAAAATAAAAGTTATCAATAAAAGTTATGTTTTAATATATGCATACACAGTACACCCAGGGAGTTCCTAACTCATGACCCCCGGGGTTTTATTCTTGGGGTCATCCTTTCTTGAATAGGAAATAGACACGGCTAAGCACTTGTTCCTGTAATAGTTAAAATTCCATGTACATACATGTACATACCTGTGAACTTGTTCATCCAATCTGAAAATCAATAAAAACTTGATGGAAAAAAAAAATATGTTAGTAGGGGAGTGGGTTGTATTGTTGTGTTTGCACATATGTTGTTTTGTAGACAAAATAAAAAATGTGGGGGGTGGGGCCTGATCCTTGTGCTGAGCAAATGTGAACTGCGGGTGCTCCCGCTCATCTTGTGGATTTTCAGGGTATATCCCCAATCAAAGCGCATATTCTGGTGCCAGCGCACCCTACCTTTGCTGGTGGTGTCGGGGTGAATCTACAGACCCCTCACTCGGGTTCCCTGGTTGATGGGAGAATGGGAGACCTCAGCAGCACGTTGTGGCCTGCAGGCGACTGAGCTGGGGGAAAGCAGCCAATTTCCCTGCTCATAGGTTTTCTGTGTGGACTAATCTCACCCCTGAACCGGGTCCCATTCCCTCCCACCCCCCCCTCTGTGCCGGCGGGGGTTATCCCGGTCCCCACCAAGCAAGAACCTACTTACTACACTAATTCAGGGCGACCTATAAGTGAACAGTTCCCTCGTGGTTGTTTCAAGATGGCCAATGGCAGTAAACCTGCAAAGTGCACGAGCCTCATCCGGAGAATAGGAAGCTGCCTTCAAGAGCAAGTTTGACAACATTTTCCAACAGTGCTCGAAGAAACTACAATCACAAGAGAAGCAACCTAGAGTGCCTGCTCCTGCTACTAGGCCTCAGGGCAGAGTTCTACCCCAGAGATTCCCTCCCAGATGGGGAACCAAGAATGTCCGATTGACCACACGACGTCCAGCCACCCGGGGGACTTATCACCAACCGGGATCTCGAGGCTTCACCCTAGTGAAAGTTAGAATGGCCAGTGGACTCTGGGTTCAGGTTCCCGTCAGAGCCTGGGACTGGAGGGATGCAGCACTATGCGGCGCCCAGGGAGGCTCAAAGTACCCTGCACATCAATCTGTCCTTGGCACTGACGCTGTGGGCATCGGCTGATTAAAACGCATTCAGGGAGTTAAATAGCGCTTTAAGTGCATTACTCATGATATTTTGCCTTTGTTTAGATCTAGCTGCAGTTTACTGTTTTAAATGCACTTTCTTCCCATACATCTGTAGTGGCATAATAGTATTGCCCTGTCCTTTAGCACCTTGGTGGTACTATTTGGTACTATGTCTAGCAAATCCAAAAAGGCTGATAATACAGTTTAGTGTCATGCTAGCAGTATTATGATAATTGTTCTCAGCTATTCTACTTCATAAACAATATAGATCTACATAGTTGGCCTGAATATGTTTAGTTACTGTCTAGTCCAGGGGTAGTCAACCTGGTCCCTATGGGATTTCAGGTGGGCAGTGGTGGGTTCTGCAGAAATCGCCCAATGGGCTTTGATGGCTGTGGACCAAGGATCCTTTAATCTCCCCTGCTGGCCCATGCAGAGCCAGCCTTGCTGTAAATCCTCTCAAGCTGATGAGGATATCAAAGATCTCCCCCACCGGCCCACTGACACTTAGTTCCAGCAGAGGGAAGGAAGGGCCTGGGAAGCTCTGTATTCCTCCCGTTAGCAGGCTGGTCAGAGCATTGCCAAGCATTACCATGGCAACGCTCCGATACAGTACTGTGCTCACAGGAGGACAAGAGATTCAGCCTGCAGACGGAGGAGCTACAGACTAAAGTGAACATGCCACCACTGGACCACCAGGGCTTGCAGCATTATGTCCCCCCCTCCCTGGTAAAAGATAAGAAGGGAGGGGGAGACATTAAGATAGATTTTCACATCTCACCTACCTACACACAGCATAGACTCTATGCACCCTTCACACCCTTCACACACACACTACATCCCTAACACACACTGCAACCCTCACACACACAGACTGCCCCCCACACACACACACAGACTTCCCTGTTACACACACACACACACACAGACTTCCCCGTTACACACACACACACAGACTGCCCCCTCACACATACTACACCCCTCACACACACACACACTGCCCCCTCATGTATATACAGACTGCCCACCTCACACATACACACACAGACTGGCCCCTCACATGCACTTTCCCACTCACACAAGCTCTGGCCCCCTCACACATGCACTGCCCCCTCACACAAGCACTGCCCTCACAGACGGACTGCCCCCCTCACACACTACACCCCTCACACACAGCACAAAAAGACTGCCCCTTCACATACTCCACCCCTCACACACACTGCCCCCTTACAAACGCACTGCCTCCTCACACACGCACTGTCCCCCTCATACACGCACTGCCTCTTCCCACGCACATCACACTTCACATATGCACAGCACCCTTCACACACACATTATCTCTCACACACATACAGCACCCTTCACACACACACACTGCACCCTTCACACACACAGCACCCTTCACACACCGAAGCCCTGACCCCCATACAGCACCCCTCACCCACATACTGCACACCACACACACACAGCACCCTGCACACACACTGCCCCCTTAGACATGCATTGCCTTCTCACACACGCATTGTCCCCCTCACACACGCACTGCCCCTTCACACGCACATCACCCTTCACACATGCACAGCACCCTTCACACACACACATTACCTCTCACACACATACAGCACCCTTCACACAGACATAGCACCCTTCACACACACACTGCACCCTTCACACACAGTGCGCCCTTCACACACCGAACCCCTCACCCACATACAGCACCCTTCACCCACATAATGCACCCCACACACACACAGCACCCTTCACACACACTGCTCCTCTAACACACACTACATCCTTAACACACAAACACACACACACGCAGCACCTTACAGACACACATAGAAAAAAAGTAGAATAGAATAAAAGGGAAAAAATAGATACATTTAAGTACATACTTTAAAAAAGATGGTAATAGTTACTGCAGCACTGGTGGGCGGTAAGGAAATTTTACCATCAACAAAGATATAAAAGTGGGTGGTAGGTATTAAAATATTGACTACCCCTGGTCTAGTCTATTAATTATACATGCCTAGCATAGCCTGGTATGTTCTTATTTTCTTTTTGTTATTTTTCACAAATTAGTGCAGTATTCTTGACATTTCAAGCAACTCCTTGTATCGTTTAACACTGTGTATGCCATTTCTGAAATGTCTTGTATTTCTCACTATGCACTGAAAAAATAAAGAATGTTAAAAAAAAATAAAAAAAATTTAAGTGTGTTTTTTATGTACCTACTAAGATGGAATGCACATATGAGATAAAGGCCTGTTATTTATAGTTTTTGTGAAATATTTGTCCAATCCTCAAAACTGTATATCCTTGACTGCCAATTAAATTATTGTACAGAACAGCTCTTCCTCTGGCACTCAACCCCTGCATTGGAAATAGACAATTTTCACCAGTTGTGAAAACAGAATTTGTCCATGGTCTAGAATCTTTCCTGGTGCTTTTACCTGTCTGTAAAATATATTATCTAATTTAAACTTACCTCATATGATTATTTCTTATATTTTGTTTTAACATTTTTTGCCTCTCTACCAAAAGGTGGAACTACAGAACTACACCACTTGAAACGTGTTGCTTTTACACTTGTATTAAGAAACTTCAAACCTGTTTTGTCTATCCTTCATTGACACATTTTCTTTTATATCTCTTTTAACATACATTCCGAGAAGAAGAAAAAAACAATTGAAATATTTAGCTGGATGGCAAATCTCGTAGAAGCTACATTTGTTTTATCAGAATTTGTGTAATCCAATAATAACATGCATTTAATGTGCTTCTTCATTGTTATATGCATACATGATCATTATGTCCCAATCTGCTGGTAATTTGGTCAAGGAACCACTAATTCCTAGCTCACTACAAATATTGTCCTTTTTAACACTGCCTACTGAGGATTGTACTAAAGTTTACACTATAATAACGTTTGTCTCCCCGAACGTTTCTAGATTTATTGCCGAGTTCTGAAATTCGTTTAATATACCCTTGGTAATTACAGTCTGTTTTGGTACGTAACACACACACATTATTTCACGATGTTCTGATCCCTTGGTTACCAATATTCTCTTGTACTGATAGGCCCCCTTTATTTACATTCTTCTTTTTTGTGCTTCTCGTCTGCCCCATAATTCCATCTTGAATACACTTTATGCATTTGTTTGTCTACACATTTCTGAATTTGTTTTAAATCGGTTTTATTGAGGTTAACACAATAAGCAGTTTCCCCCCCACAGGGGATAAAGCGTAAACAATGCATTCGTTATGGAAAAACATGAGTAGTTATGTGTACAAGTTTATCATAGCACGTCATAGCCCTATAATGTGGTACACCTTTCATATGTTTTTGTCTGCATTGGCTGAGTTCAAGATGGGGCCTCATATGTTACTACACGGTCAAGTTGTGTCTAACTAAGCATGTGGCAAAGCTTTCAGTATATGTAACCTTATATGTAATTAAGTAAACTTTGCCTTTCTATCGTAAGTTTAATATGGGTCAGAAGATATATAACTAATTACAGCAGCGTACCAGATAGCCTCTAGGTACTATAGGGCACCAATATCGTATGTGCTTGCTAAAGCCACTTGTGACGTCCTACGGACAATTTCAATATAAGTTGTGCCACGTGCCATATTTGCATTTGGTTTGCCAGTAAGTTGATTACAATAGGAAACATGTAGCCTATGTCCGCTGAAGCCATGTAGCGTGGAGAACATATTCAGATTTAAGTCGCGGTACACACATTTACATAATCAACATAGACATTAGTAACTGTAGGTAATTATGCAGCGAGTGGATGAGGGTGACGTGTTACCTTGTGGATTTATATAACCCAAGTGATAAGGTACACAGACCTATCGTATGATGTGTTCAAATAGCGCTTAGTCTATTGTGACTCTAACTTGGATACACATTTCTAAATTTGTACGTACTCACTTTGTGATTTAAATTAAAAGAACGTTTTTTACGTTTTTCTTGACTCCATTGTACAGTCGAATTAAAAAAACAAAAACAAAAAATAATAAAAATATATATTTTTCCATCAAATAATAACCTGCAATACTAGCAAAGTATTTAGTATTTTAGTTTGGGATATTAAGCTAAAATACTAAATACTATGCTAAAGTCTGTACCTAGAACACCTTTGGCAGAATTTCAAAGAAACTGTATGCCAGACGTAGACATGGAAGGATAATGACAAGAACTACAAAGATTATGGAAAGAAATAAAATCACAGTTCGTAATTCAAACAATGATACTAAATAGCAAGCTAATAAAGTCACAGGCTTAATCACTTCCATATGTAGCAGTGCCCACATTTTCCACTTCAGCAACAGAGATAGCAGATATTAAATCTGTCATTAAAAGTATATCTTGTTTCTGCAAAAGGGCTTGTAAATGGTACCAGTAGAAGACTGTAATTGGAATTATAAATTTAATTTCCAAATCTATGTTTCTGTCTCTGTTTTACACATAGAACTAAAGTACTAAAACGCCTTCTGTTTAAGGTCACCATCCATCTTGTGTCTCATGTCTTCACCAGATTCATATGTCTGATATAACCTTTGTCTCACTTTCACATATTCCGAACCTATAATAAAGCATGCAATAGTACTTCATAAAAAAAGTACAGATGACAAAATATGTTTTACAATATTTTGCTTTTGTTTATTCTCTATAAATTTGAAGTATATCTTAAAAAAAGTACACCCCTCACATTTTTGTAAATATTTTATTATAACTTTTCATGTGACAACACTGAAAAAATGACACTCTGCTACAATGTAAAGTAAACAACAAAATGCAAAATGTGGTCAGACTCAAAGATAACTTGAGACTAACCACATCTCTGGAAATATCTATAGCGGTGGTGTCTAATATAACAATCCTGGCTGACACGGTTGTGGGTGTCACTGTGAACCACTGCAGGTGTCACTATAGACCCATAAACAGAAAAAAATAGTAATAATACTGCTACATAAATAAATAAAGTATATACAAGTTATACTAGAATTCCATGCCCGTCAAAAAAGGAGGTATATAAAGGTAGGGATATAATTCTGCCATATGTAATCAAATCTCAACCCTAATTATCAGCTTTAATATAATGCACTATAAGGAAATGAGAGTAAATCCCTAAGTCCCTGCCATAGATACCTCCTAGAAATTGTCAATAATCAGTACATAGTTGAAAAGGGCTCCAAATAGAGCTAGTAAAGAGGCACCCCTGACGAAGGTGCTCCTTTCTAGCACCGAAACGTACGTTGGGCGTTTTTTCCTCTCATATCATGTATATGAGCACTGGGCACTGGTGGTTTTAGCACCATGATAATCACCTAAATTTACCTTCTACTTTCTTTCTTTTCTATGCCTGTCTAGTTAGATTAACAGGGAGAGAGGCTTTTTAAATTTAAACTAGCAGTCGGAATTTGACTGCTATTAACACTTTATATTATCCTCGACCTCCCTCTACCTCTTTACTAGCTCTATTTGGAGCCCTTTTCAACTATGTACTGATTATTGACAATTTCTAGGAGGTATCTATGGCAGGGACTTAGGGATTTACTCTCATTTCCTTATAGTGCATTATATTAAAGCTGATAATTAGGGTTGAGATTTGATTACATATGGCAGAATTATATCCCTACCTTTATATACCTCCTTTTTTGACGGGCTTGGAATTCTAGTATCACTTGTATATACTTTATTTATTTATGTAGCAGCATTATTACTATTTTTTCTGTTTATGGGTCTATAGTGACACCTGCAGTGGTTCACAGTGACACCCACAACCGTGTCAGCCAGGATTGTTATATTAGACACCACCGCTATAGATATTTCCAGAGATGTGGTTAGTCTCAAGTTATCTTTGAGTCTGACCACATTTTGCATTTTGTTGTTTGGTTTTGTATATATGGGGTTAAGCCCCTTCTCGAGACATCTGGAGTCTCAAATTGGTACATCAGTCTCTGAGTAGGCATCTGGCACTATCCCCTTGGGTCACCTTGGGGCTGTCTGTACAGGTGTACACCCAGAGACATTGAACTTTATGTTCTTTGCTTTTTTTTTTTTACAATGTAAAGTAGTAAGTGTACAGCCTGTATAACAGTGTACATTTGCTGTCCCCTCAAAATAACTCAACACACAGCTATTAATGTCTAAACCGTTGGCAACAAGAGTGTGTACACCACTAAGTGGAAATGTACAAATTGGGCCCAAAGTGTCAATATTTTGTGTGGCCACCATTATTTTCCAGCACTGCCTTAACCCTCATGGGCATGGAGTTCACCAGAGCTTCACAGGTTGCCACTGGAGTCCTCTTCCATTCCTCCATGACGACATCACAGAGCTGGTGGATGCGCTCCCCCAACTTCTGTTTGAGGATGCCCCACAGATGCTAATAGGGTTTAGAGATATGCTTGGCCAGTCCATCACTTTTACCTTCAGCTTCTTTAGCAAGGCAGTGGTCGTCTTGGAGGTGTGTTTGGGGTCGTAATCATGTTAGAATACTGCCCTGCGGCCCAATCTCCGAAGGGAGGGGATCATGTTCTGCATCAGTATGTCACAGTACATGTTGGCATTCATGGTTCCCTCAATGAACAGTAGCTTCCCAGTGCTGGTAGCACTCCTGCAGGCCCAGACCATGACACTCCCACCACCATGCTTGACTGTAGGCAAGTACACTTATCTTTGTACTCCTCACCTGGTTGCCGCTAAACACACTTGATACCATCTGAACCAAATAAGTTTATCTTGGTCTCGTCGGACCACAGGACATGGTTCCAGTAATCCATGTCCTTAGACTGCTAGTCTTCAGCAAACTGTTTGCAGGCTTTATTGTGCATCATCTTTAGAAGAGGTTTCCTTCTGGGACGACAGCCATGCTGACCAATTTGATGCAGTGTGCGGCGTATGGTCTGTGCACTAACAGGCTGAACTCCCACCTCTTCAACCTCTGCAGCAATGCTGGCAGCACTCATGTGTCTATTTCCCAAAGACAAGCTCTAGATATGACACTGAGCATGTGGACTCAACTTCTTCGGTCGACAATGGCAAGGCCTGTTCTGAGTGGAACCTGTCCTGTGAAACCGCTGTATGGTCTTGCCCACAATGCTGCAGCTCAGTTTCAGGCTCTTGGCAATCTTCTTATAGCCTAGGCCATCTTTATGTAGAGCAATAATATTTTTTTTTCAGGTCCTCAGAGAGTTCTTTGCTATGAGGTGCCATGTTGAACTTCTAGTGACCAGTATGAGAGAGTGTGAGAGCGATAACACCAAATTTAACACACCTGCTCCCCATTCACACATGAGACCTTGTAACTCTAACGAGTTACATGACACCGGAGAGGGATAATGGCTAATTTGGCCCAATTTGGAAATTTTCACTTGGGGTGTACTCACCCTTGTTGCCAATGGTTTAGACATTAATGGCTGCGTGTGGAGTTATTTTGAGGGGACAGCAAATGTACACTGTTATACCGGCTGTACACTTACTACTTTACATTGTAGCAGAGTGTAATTTCTTCAGAGTTGTCACATGAAAAGATATAATAAAATATTTACAAAAATGTGAGGGGTGTGCTCACTTTTGTGAGATACTGTGTGTATATATATATATAGTTTTAATACAATGTTAAACAAAAATCTGCACACCAGTCAAACCATAAGACTTGCTTTTCCCACAGAAATCACACATTTGCAGTGATGTTACCACCGCAAAGGATTCTGGGTGGGCATATGCAAATTCGCCCCTTAAGGACACATGACATGTGTGACATGTCATGATTCCCTTTTATTCCAGAAGTTTGGTCCTTAAGGGGTTAAGAAAGAATCAAATTTTTGCCTCATTTTGCCTCCATTTCAAACATGGATTCCTTTGAGTCTGTGTTTGCTGTATACAACAGCTTTGAAACACAACTTATGAAAAGATGCAAAGTCAGTTAACCAGTCATGGACAGCTGTATCATTGTTAATGCAAATCATCAGCATGACTCATATACTTACATACTATACAATATTATACATTTCTAAAAAGCATGTTTTAAATTACTTCAAAATACACTGTTCTACAGGACAAGTTCCTAATCCTACCAACCATTTTGTGATCAACAAAACCAATACACACGACCGACAATTTTTTTTTAATGTGCTGGTAGAAGGAGTGATTTAAGGCAACGGGGAGCCCTTGACAGATCGGTTAACCTTGGGTTCTCTCACTCTCAACATGGCATTGCATCTGGCCAGTGGCTGAAGTTGCCTCTATAAGAGCACAGTTCAGGAATATCTGTGCCTATTGTTTACCTACGTGACCAGTGGCCCAGTCTGAGTTTTTCTAGCTCCTACCTGTTGCCCCTTTTCTCTCCCTTATGGTGGACACAGATGTGGGCCTCTGTTCACAGTGGGACCTAGACCGGTGTACTGATTGTCCATTGAATAAGGGGACCAGGTTTAATACAGATGTAATTATCCCTTTGTTTTTTTTTTGTTTTTTTTTAATAATAAATGTTTGATGTTTATTTCTTTATTATTGATATAGCATTTGAAACCTTGCAATTTACTTTCATGAAATCTTACAGCCTTGAAAAGACTATTTGTTGAGTACAGTAGTGAGTTTGGACTGTAAACTACCAAATACCATAATCTCTTTCTACATCAATCACAAGGAAGCTGCACAAATCTATATCAATGGTTATATTACGCCAACAACATGCTCATCATTAGCATTAATCAGCACAACCTCATGGAGAAAGTAATACTTCATAAATCTTATTATAGCTGAAAAATTAAACAAAGCCGTACCTTACTGCATCCGGAAACTTTCACATGATACTGTACAAGAAAATGAATAATAATTACATCAAGAATGTATTTAGCTGTGACTGGTGGCATTAATGGGGCAGTGAACGGTTCAGTAATTTCCCAAACACTCTTTAACTTCTCTAATAATTTAAAGATGACCAAAGATCGTAGGACCTACACATTTGCTAATAACATTATTTACGTCTGAATATGCAGTGGTAAATGCAGCAGAAAGTTTAATTTGATTCAACAATGATTTAAATAAAGACAAATACAGATTAAAGGGAATATATCTTTTAAAGGGCTCTTATCTTAAAGGAACATTATAGTGACAGGAATACAAACATGTATTCCTGTCACTATAGCTGTAATATCACTATTTAGGTACCCAATACCTCCTGAAACCTATGTAAAAGGTGAGTTTACATACCATCATTCCAGCGCTTTGCGGGTCCACCCCGATCTGCCTCCTTGACTGAGACCATCAAAATTGACAATCTCAGCCAATCCAAAGCTTTCCCATTGGAAAGCATTGGGAGTCTGTTGTGCATGCCCAGCAAAATGTAGCACTGGCCAATCAGCATCTCCTCATCGAATGCATCGCTACGTGGAATGTTCAGAATGTCCGTGCAAAGCCAGAAAGCACCTCTCGTGGTCATCTGAGTGACTGCCACCTGGGGTGTTGCTAGGTAGTAATGTGAACACTGTCTTTTCTCTGAAAAGGCAATGTTTATATTAAAATGTGTGCAGGGACATGCTATACACACCAGAACAACTACATTAAGCTGTAGTTGTTCTGGTGACTATAGAGTCCCTTTATACTATGCTTAATTTAGTAGGTCCTGTATTTGTCTGGAGGGGGGCATTTTTTCTTTTAGTATGCCAGTGGACTACTGCCAGATTCAATTTAGTTCTCATCCTAATCCTAAATATACCAGTCCACCTTAATGTGTCTTGCATCCTCTTCATGTTTCTTCCACCCCTCCAATAATCTAGTCATTCAGTCTCATATCTACCATTTATGCTCTGAATTTTATAGCTTCCAATATATCTCATTGCCCCAAAGACGTTACCCTTCCCCTGTTTTCAGGAATTTGTGACAGTTATTCACTAAAGTGAGGTTACAAAGTGAATTCAATGTGAATTTCAAATTTAAGGACAAAATAGTCACGCTTGAAGCATAAATGATTTTTTGCGTGTTTTGGCTATTTTTTCCTTAAAATTGAAATTCACTTTGAATTTAAAATAACCCTGCCAATAGCACTGTTCTTTGTATGAATGCCTGTGGAAAATCTAGGTCCCTGCATCAGGTCAGTGCTCCCGAGTCCCTCATGTCCAGTACCTTTAAGCACTGCCCCTGCACTCCAATTTCCATAGAAGAACCACATTAAACCTTGCTTTGCAGTTAGGTATCTCAGTCAGCAATGTATGGTGTGGGCTCCCGTTATTTCATGTTCCAACTCAATTCACTAAAATCAATCCTTGCACTTTTTCAGAGTAAACAGTCCAATTGAGCAAGTGAAAATGTATGTTTAGACCTTCTCTATGATCATATGAGCAGCCGAATCAATGCATCATGAGATTTAGTCATATAACCTTAGGATGGAGAAATGTCTTATGTCACATTGGTATTCAAGAAAGGTTAACCCTTTTTCAGTTGATTCGAAATATATTCTTGTCATTATCCGTCTCCACATTTTTCCTGCCCTTTTGTTAACTCTACATTATACTTAGTCAAGAAGAAATCTATAGTTGTCAGAGCTCTTGATACCCAGTGTTATCAATCACTCCAGTACCCAAAACAAAGTAAATTATATATCTGAGAATTCAGGAAGATCACAGGCCTTGAGCATTGATGGATCCGGGGAGGTTGGTACCAGGGCAATTGCTCCACCCCTGAGAAAACATGATCATTCATATCTGGCTACGAGTATGTTTTCCTGGCACTATAGTGGTCCTTTAATGAATGAGAATAAATTTACTTTGTTCCAAAATGCCTAAAGACATGTTGTATGTATCAATCTGTGTTTGTATAAATCTAAGAGTAGGTGTTTGTCATTGTATTTGTGTTTGTGTAGATATATGTGTCCACTGGTTAAAGTCTAAAGAGCACTTCCTGAGTACAGACTCTGGATCTGCCCCTGTTCTTCTGTTGAACCAGCTTCCCCATAAGCTACCTACCTTTAACATTGTCTTCATAGGTAGGTCTTAAAGTGTTGGAACAGTTTAGTTTAGGGAAACACCAATTTTTAGTTTCTAAATTTTGAAATTTGATGGAGGAAATTTTGGAACAATTATTTTCTAGAAAGAGTTGTTTAAAATAATATTAATACTTACATTATTGTACTTCTTTACAAGTTGCACTTAGCGTAGACTGGTTTTCTAGTGTTTGCTATGGTATATTTTAACAAACTCAGAATGATAAAGCTATCAGTTGCTTTTGCCTGGATGCTAATTTGATGTTTCAACAGATACCATACCAAAGATGTCAAACATACCGCTGGATAGAGTTGTGTATGTAACAGTATCCAGTTGCATTCCAATGAAACCATTCGTTAACTACGCCTGCTTTTTTTAAAACTGCAGTACGGGGACAATATTATTTTGATGGCATTCCAAATTTTGCAAAGCCTTTGATTTGTGTTGCCTGCATTGACATTGTTAGAAGGGATAAGAGGATCTAAAATTTGGATATTGAGGAAGTATATAAAATGGAGCTGAGCAGGAGTATGAAAGGAGGGATATGTAATGTGAATGAGACATTAGTTATTATAATTCTCCATCAGAATCTGTTTTAGAAAAGATAGATTTTTACCTAAAATCGTCATGGTTCATTGGAGTCCTCTTACCATGATTCAGTCATTATTTCTATATAAGTGGATATTTAGAAATTTTAAAATCTTATGAACAACTTCTGATCATAGCTTTGTTGGCCGAGACATCTCTATCAATAGACAACTTGCGCATAGCGAAAATTGAATTATATAGATTTAAATATAGTTGACCATGATGAAGTTAGATTTCCCCATTATGTTATTGTAAGGTAAAGGGTGGGCCTTAGGGTGTGTTTTTTTGTTTGTTTGTTTGTTTATTTATTTATTTTTTAGTTGTGTTTTTAGCAACCTATTTGGATTTGCCAAAAACAGATAGGCTGCACCCAAACCTTCATTGCATCATAACCACAATAATAAGGTGTCTTTTTCTACAGTACTATTATTTTCTATAGTTTTATGGTAAATAGTAATATATATATATATATATATATATATATATATATATATATATATATTATATATATATATATTATTTTCTTTTTTTTTCTTTTTTCCTGTAACCCTCAAAAATCCTATCTCTATCTCGTTTCCTATAACCATATCTATGATTCTGTAAATAATAGGTTCACTGCTACTTTATTTCAAAGCCACAGTTGTACTTTCTTACTTATCCTCACAACACTCAAAACATGTTATAATTGGCTAAAAAGGTGCATTTTATAAAAAGCCACCCAACCATAGCATGCAGATATTTGTTAGGCAGAGAGCTTTTTTCTTATGAGTGCAGCTGGTTGATCCTGTTTACTTGTGATTGTTCATTCAAATCTGTATCTAATTCGCAAACCTCAAAAAAAATATTGTATCAGAGACTGATCTTAATAAGTAAAGCCAAAGGCCGCTGCCGGTTTCTGATATATTCGTATACAGATGTATGCAAAACTATCTTGTTCCTGTCAATATTCACCAAATAATTCTTCTCTAGCAATGTAAATACCACAGCCACATCGGTATCTCTATGAGATTCATTCTTGCTCATTTTTTGGGGTGTTTTTATTTTTTTTATTTTTTTGTAGTTATGACATTTTCACCTTATTTAAAAGTTCAGATTCTGATATTTACATATGAATAGGTAAGCTGCTGGGGCTTTTTTTCCTTGGGTCTTAGAAAAAGACAACTCGATTTCTCATTTTTACATTGTATGTAGCTGTTACTATGTATAATATTGTGTTATTATGCTATTCATCTTTCTGTCAGTCCCCGTTCCTGTGTGTCCAACTTGTCTGGTTACAACTACATGTTTGTTCGTCCACCCACTGTAAAGCGCTGCGGAATTTGTTGGCGTTATATAAATAATAACATAATAATAATTAATAATTCAAACTACTTAATGTATTTGGATAAACATTAAAATTGATTTATAATAATGAAAAAATTTATTTTGTAATATTGTGATATTTTTCATATAGTGATATATTTTTTATCTATGATATGTTTTTTTTTTTTTGTTTTTTTTTTTTTTAAATTCTTTATTTTTCATGGGCATGCAGAATATAAAATTGCTTTACATCAAGTGCAATACGTTTTTCACATTGTACAACAGATTGATAAAATTCTATGGCAACCATCACACTTTGCTAATCCACCCGTTTTTTATTTATATGGTCTGATACACCTCTTGCCTAAAGTATAGCCTTGGTGCCGGTTGGTAGGAGGGTGCGTGTAGTCGGCTGGGGGGGCCCTGCTCATGGATGTCGGGTCTGGATACCTTCGAGGGCTCTTATATTGAAAGTTTAACTCTCACAGATATATGGCCATAGGCCGCTTCTCAACCAGGTAAAAGGTGGGGGGAAGGATTCAACTTAAACAGTATCCCTAGCTGTCTGCTTACGGAGCCAGTTAACATGGAGTTTAATTTAAAACTTACGCTTAACACTTAAATTGTAGCGCTACTTTTGAAAGACACAGTGCATACTATAGCTAATCATGTGTTTAAAAATAAACAGAAATTAAAACAGAACATATGTAGAGCAAAACAATACAAAGCCGCATTTGCAGCTTTGGTGCTTGAGTTCGTGTATAGAGTCCAGGTCACCGTCCTGCATTGTCGACCCGTTGGGGTCAAAGTAAGTATCAAGTCCGTAGGGCTTTGAGCTCAGGTCAGGGAGCTTGCTGCCTTCGGTGTCGGTTCTCTGGGCGCAAACGGGGTTATGTCCTCTACATTCCACAGCGGCCGGGCACTCGCTGACGCCGTGGGCAGCCCAAGTCCTAGTGGTCGGAGGAAGCTGGACGCCTCGGAGATATGGGAAAGGTAGGTTGTCTTGCCGGCCTGCTCTGTTATGAGGCGGTTAAGCCCCCATTTATACGGGATGGAATTCTCTCGGAGCAGAGTAGTAACCTGTCGGAGGGATCTGCGCCATGTGAGGGTCTGCCTGGAGAGGTCTTTATAAAACGTTAAGGTATCACCCTCAAAGGTCACTGTTGGGGAACCCTTGGCGGCGCCCATCAGGGCCCCTCGATCTGAGTCTCTGATGAATTTGATCAGCACGTCCCTTGGGGCGTCTTCTGGAGCTTTGGCCGCTTTAGGTAGTCGGAAACAGGAATCCAGTCCCACTTGCTTGGCTTGCTTTGGGACTAACAGCGTAGCCACGAGCCTTCTGCAATAGTGCGGCAATTCCATGTTTGTGATCGATTCGGGTACCCCTCTGATGCGCAGGTTTCTGGCCTTCGCCTTGTCCTCCATGCCGGCCATTTGGGCCGTCAGCGTCGCACACTGTTTTTGGAGGGACCCCAGCGTTGCATCCGTGGCCGATTGTGCCACCCTGGTACTCTTGAGAGACTCCTCAGCCGAGGTCACACGGCCCGATATCGCTGAAATCTCACTGCGTACTTGCGCCATGTCGGCGTCGAACATTGCTTTAATGTTGAGCATCAGGGCCTTAATGTCCGCTTTAGTGGCAGGAGCTGCGTCTCCGAGCTCGTGTGCTTGTGGGGCTTTGAGTATTGCCCTGCCAGGAGTGTAGGCAGAGTCGGACAGGCTCTCTTCATCCGAGGAGTGCGTGGCGTAGGCCTCGCTCGGCGCCATCTTGGCAGGCTCTTTTCGTGGGGTCGGGGCGTAGAAAATTGCCTATATCTTGGGATCCGGAGGTAGGATCAGCCCGGCTTTTCTTCGTCCTTTTCCCCATAACTTAAGGGATCCGGGGGTCCGATTATCTGGTCCCGGAATTAGTTTTTTGCGCTATAACACGGGTTTTAACGGGTCCCGGAGTCAGAGCTGTTGTAATCTGCGACTTTCCCGCTTAGGCGCTGGCTCCGCCCCCTATGATATGTTTTTTATGTTTTAATATTTTGCGATAAACATTTTAGGAATGTACCCAAAAATTATTAAATTATTTGAAAAGCTTATCCAACAATATTAACAATATCTACATCAACTTTGTATTATTCTTTCCAAGAGCTGATCACTTAAAAAGTAGTCATATTTATTTTTTTAAATATTTACATTTAACATTTTATAAATAAACTGATGATGCATACATATGCATAGACTTGTTCAAAAATCTCAGTCATCACATTTATCTGTGTCATTACAGTAATTGAACGTACCAGTGCTTCTTTAAAGAGTTACTCCAGGCACCATGACCACTTCAGTGGGTTGAAGTCGTCGTGGAGATTGGAGTCTCTATTTTTGACATTTAACTATGAAACGGTTCACATGCAGAGATACAGAACTTTGTCACTAGAGATGTAACTCCACCTCTGCCAGAGTCATTAGCACACTAGATTGTGAGTTCCTAACTGACTTATGTTAGTTCAATGCATTGTATGCAGCTATTGTCACCACGCATAGCATGCAAGTACCGGCCAGGTCCTACCTCGAACCCAGTCTTGGGAACGTCCCTCCCCTTGCAGCAAGACAGATTGGACTGGAGGGAGAACTTGGCATCAGCGCTTTCTACTTGCACTTTCTTCTTTTCCTTTCTTCCTCTCCTTCTCTCCCTGACCCTCCTGCAAGGTATTTTCTATGTTAGAATCTGTAAGTGGGCAAATGGGAAATGATCCCTTCCATTTCCTGTCTAGCCTCACACACAGATGTTGGAAGTTGGATGTTATATCCTCTATAACTCTTCCTGCAGCACTGCTATAAAGCATAGGAGGCTGACTGGACCTATAAGACACTGGCCAAGGCCCCTGGTACCTATCTCCTCACTAGCCTCCAAAAAGGCACATGAGAAGTACTGAAATATGTGCCCCCGACAGGCTAGGCACCAGTGGGCAGATGCATACTCTGCCTAATGGGTAATCCAGCCCCGAGTGTTACTGTTGTGCTTACCACTGCACATTGTTTGTACTCTGCATGAATTTTAATTTTGGAATTTGGACTCCTGCGCATTCCGCTTGTTGTGCCTCCATAAAAAAAACTTTGAAATATCAGTGAGTTTGCTAAATCTCTAGAGCCCAGGATTCTATGACTGAATAGCACATTAGCAGGTTACGTGTGAACACTGTATCCTATTCTGAAGCTGTGCATCATTTCAGCACTGTCTCATCTCATATTGACACCGTGGGTTATTCTGGCACTTTCCATCCTATACTGACTCAGTATTCTGGCATTAATGTTGACTTAGAATGCTGTTCTCCCATGTCCTTTTACACCCTTTTTTGTCAACTTCAAGGGACATCCGTCCCGACGCAACATGTACCTTTTGTAGTCCCAGAAGTCATATTGGCCAATATAATTTCATGTCCACCAATATATTCTTCCTGTTCTGTTTTAACTGTGGCCTGTTGTGGTTCATGCTATACTTTGTATTCCTTCTGTTTACCTACTTTGATTACCGATACCCTCCGTCCATGACTTGCCTATTCATTGAGTGTCTCTTAACTACTTCTAGACCTCATGTTTTATCTTTGTATTCCTAACACTACAGTTTTCCTGGTCTCCACCAAACCTAGATTTTACTAGAATTGGTAACTAGGATAGTAAATTCTACTAGAGCAATCTTACGAAAGTAATTATCTAATTTCTCAAGAAAATCCATGGTATACCTGTAATATTTCATGTTATTCCAAAAGCTTGTTCAAAGATCTCACTAATTTTATTTACCCCACAATCATAAATAACTATTTATTTCATAATGATTGGTAATATATGCCGCAGGTGAAAATAAGTTAATGCAGACAATTAATGTCTGAACGTCTGAATTTAAGTTGTGGACATTGGAGCCATGTTTTATTTGACCAATATGCACCTCCAGTATATCAAAAATTGACCATCTTTCTACTGCAATGTAGCAATTCCTTGTTCAATTTTCTGATTGCAGATGTTCCTTTACATATATATCCCAAGACGTTATGCACCAAAATACATTGCAAGGTGTTCCACTAAAAGGTGTCGCAACCCATAAAGTAATATACTAAGCTTCTATAAAATATAGAATAAAAGAGGCAGTCCTGCATTTAGGTATGGCGTTTCTGCTACCCAATAATAGCATTTCTGTCAAGTAAGTTTCAACCTTGAAATGGAAGGCAAGTTACATTTTTATATTTTGCTCCACTGTGCCTTTAAAATTTCAACTGGATGGTATTTAAAAAGTCTGACTTCATTTTTGGTACATTTAACTAAAGAATTATGCATTGGTTTTATAGTGTTCTGTTACTGTACACGAATGCAATAAATCGAAACAGGACCTACACATGGTAGAACCACAGCGCACTGCGCTCTGTAAAACTAGCCAGAGGCAGTATGTTTCATGAAACCCATATTGTCCATGTGAGCTACAAATAAAACCAACCAATTACTCTTTGTTCTAATGAAGACTTCTTAGAACGCTACAGATATTGCAATATTATCTTCTGAAAATATTGGAGCAAACTGCTAGCTGAAAAGTGTAAAATATGTGGCTTAGTTCTTAATTGCCATTGCTGCATTTCTCAAAATCCTTATTGTCAAATTACAGAAATAACATGTCCATAAAAAGAGTGTGCAGTGTTCTTGCAAAATCCCCATTTTTTCCAGATGCTCATAGACTTACACAATTTAATGTATGATTGTATGATAATAATGTTTTTTTTGTGTGTGTGTGTTTTTTTTTTTTAAATTCTTTATTTTGAAAGATTTTTGTTTTATGGGGTGGGGGTACAGAAAAGAAAACGGGAAATTAAAGTTTGTAGTACAAATTTCACAAAACAGTGTGCTTTTTACAGTAGGCAAACAGTTTAAGCGTGTATATCAGTTATCTGTTGGTGGTTTCCACCTGCTTTAATTGCAGATAAACATTTTCTACATTCTAGTCGATATCTGTTGTTCTTTGTCTGGGGATTGGGGTGGGGAACAGAAATGAAAAGGGTGGGGGGTAGGGTACATATTCCTTTACTTTGCGTATAGAGTCCATGGTATTGTCAGGTTGTTTGGTAGGGTGCAGGCCCTGAGGAGAGGGGGCAGGGAGTTACCCAGTGTCCCGTCTATGTTTCAGTGCGTCTTGTATCTCTTGTGTGCTACTGCTATCGAGTAGTTGCAGGGGGCGGTGTGTGTCATCTCGGATGGCCTCATTATCTCCAGTGTGCAGTGCCTATGTATGCAGTTAGCGTGTTCATGAGGGCCAGTGGTGCGGGAGAGGGTAGGTATTGGGGTTGTCTATGCAGTTTGTGAGTCTCGGTTGGTTTCGGTTAGCGGAGTGTTGCCGGGCAGAGTCTGGTTTTGTGGGAGGTGGCATAATTTACAGTCGTGTATCGGCTGTGTAGTGGGTTTTGAGCGTTACAGGTGGGTGTGGATGGGATTCACGGCCTTGAGGGAGGCCATGCGTTAGGTGAGGGAGGTGTGGGTCAGTGAGACGAGTGCTAGGTCATCCGGTCTCAGGGGTTATGCAGTAGGTGGTGTATCAGCCAGGGATCCCATATCTTGTTGTGGTGGTGGGTGGTGTCATGTAAAAGGGCTGAAAGTTTGTCCATCTCCATTGCCTCTTTTATTTTTTGTATCGTCGTTGCCAGAGTGGGGGGGTTTTGATTACCCCACTGTTCTGCTATTGCACGTCTGGCAGCCAGCGCTATCTTCGCTAGTAATTTGTTTTGGGATCTGACCAGTGGGGCATAGGGTTTGGAGAGTAGCCATATCCAGGGGTCCATGGGAATGTCCGTGTGTAGGACTTGGGATGTCAAGTTGGTAACGGCTGTCCATAATTGGGATATGTGGGGGCATGCCCACCATTGATGTATGTAGGTGCCTTGGGCTCCGCAGCCCTTCCAACATGTATCTGTGGTGGAGCAGCCCATTTGTTTCATTCGTAGGGGTGTTAGGTACCAGCGGTGGAGCGTTTTATATGCCTGCTCCTTGTGGTTTACGCATATCGTGAGGGAGGCTGTTGCTTCCCATATGCTCGCCCAGTCCGAGGTGTCGGTCGGTGGGCCTATATCTCTTTCCCATGTTCTGGTGTAGGAGAGTGCGTCTGTCTGGGAGGTGGAGTTTAGTTGGAGGTAGATGGAGGAGATTTGGCTTTTGTGTACTGGTTTGTGTATGCAGTTATGTTCGAATTGGGTAAGTTTGGTGGTTGCTGTGGCCTTGTGAGTGGGGTTAGAGAGAAAGCTGCGGATTTGTATATATCTGAATTGGTCGTGGGTGGTCAGTGGGGTTTGTCTGGGCAGGTCTGGAAATTGGATTAGTTGGTTGGCTCTGAAGAAGTGGAAGAAGCGGGAGAGGCCATTGTCTTCATAGTGTGCGAAGTCTCTGGGTGTCATCCCAGGGGGGAATTGTTTGTTGCGTAGGATTGGGGTGAGTGGGGAAGGTTTGTTGATGAGAGTGGTTTTGCGGATGACTCTGTCCCATATTTGGAAGGATGTTTGCAGGGTTGGGGCTGTTTGTGGGGTGTTCGGTCTTAGTTGCTTTGGGAGCCAGAAGAGTAGTGAGGGGTGGTCTCCGCCTAGCAGGTCGTGTTCTAAGTCAACCCATAGTTTCGTACCTGGGGCGGTGTGTAGATGTTGGATCTGTGCTAATTGGGCAGCTTGGTAATAGTTGTAGAAATTTGGGAGTCCGAGACCTCCAACTTTGGTGTTTTGGTACATTGTGGAACGTTTGATTCGTGGTCTCTTATTGGACCAGATGAAATTATCAATTTTGGTTTGGAGCAGTTTGAAGTCTTTTCGGGAAATTTGGATGCTCAGGGTTTGAAATAGGTATAGGAATCTAGGCAGCAGATTCATTTTAATGGAGGCTATTCTGCCCAGCCATGAGATTGGCATATTGTCCCAGCGTTGGAGGTCTGTGTATGCTTGTTGGATTAGGGGGGTGTAATTCACACTGTAGAGGGTGGGGAGGTGATTGGGGAGTAGAATGCCGAGGTATCGGATATTGTCGTTTCTGAAGGTGAATGGGTGCGTGGTTTCCAGTTGTCTTAGAGTTGGTTCGCTGATTACCAGTGGTAGGGCTTCAGTTTTGTCGAGGTTTAACTTATACCCCGATAGTGTCGCGTATTCGTCTAAGAGTGTGATCAAGGGTGGGAGGGATTGCGTGGGTTTCGTGATTGTCAGCAATATGTCGTCTGCATAAGCTGCGATTTTGTACTCGTCTCTGTTTATTTTAAGGCCCTGTATTAATGGGGAGTTCCGTATTTTTTGTAGAAGGGGTTCTAGGGATAGGGCGAAAAGGAGAGGTGACAGTGGGCAACCCTGTCTCGTTCCGTTGTAGATTGTGATTGTCGTTGGCGTCGCGTTGGGTATCAAGAGCGTGGCCGTTGGTCTGTGGTAGAGGGTAGTTAGGGCTGTGGTGAAGGGTGTGGGGAATCCGAATCTCCTAAGGGTGGAGAATAGGTAGGGCCAGAGAAGGCGGTCAAATGCCTTCTCTGCGTCCATGGAGAGGAGAAGGGTCGGGATCTGTCGGTGTTGGGCTACCCACATGAGGTCCAGGGTACGTCTGGTGTTGTCGCTTGCTTGCCTGGAGGGGATGAATCCCACCTGATCCGGGTGGATCAGTGTTGGAAGGAAGGGTTGTACTCGGTTTGCCAGTAGTTTAGTGAATATTTTGGTGTCTACATTTAGCAGGGAGATGGGTCTGTAATGTCCCGGGTCAAGGTGTGTTTTATTTGGTTTCGGGATGAGGCATATGTTAGATCTCAGCATGTCGCTTGGCAAGGCGTCGCCCTGTAGGAGTGAATTGAAGAGCGTAGCTAGGTGTGGGGTGAGTATGTCGGGAAATGTTTTATAGTATAGGCCCGTAAATCCGTCCGGGCCTGGGCTTTTGTGTGGTTTGATTGTTTTCAGCGTGTATGTTATTTCCTCTGTCGTGATGGGGGCTGCGAGTTGCTCTCTCGCTTCGTCGGTCAGTGTGGGGAGGGGGATGTCGCGCAGGTAGGAGTCTATGGCTTGTTGGGAGGTTGTTTGGCACGGTTGTTGCCGGGCTTCCGGTTTGTGGTCGTATAGTTTAGTAAAGTATTTGGCGAAGATGGAGGCTATGTGGTCAGGGGTGTCATAAGTTGTCCCCTTGGGTGAGTTAATTTTGTCTATCCGTTTGGTTTGGGTTTTATGGCGTAGTTTGCGTGCAAGGAGGGAGTCTGCTTTGTTGGATTTGTCGTAGAAAAGTTGTTTGGTCCATAGGAGTGCTTTTTGAGAGTCTTTGGCCATGAATGATTTGACGGATTGCTGGTGGGATTTGATTTGCAGGAGGACGTTTGGGGTTGGGTTCGTTTTGTGTTGGTCTGTGAGGGTCCGTAGTTGGAGTAGGTGGTGTTGTAATTCCGCCAGTTTTTGTTTTTTCTGTCTGGTGGCCTGCTCTATTAACTTCCCTCTAATCACCGTCTTGTGTGCCGCCCAAAGTGTGCCCACTGAGGGTACCGAATCTTTGTTTTCCTCGAAATAATTCCCTAATTCTGTACGTATGGTCTGCCTTATCTCTGGGTTATGGAGCAGGGCGGGGTTCAGGCGCCAGGTCCATGTCCTAGTGGAGAGAGGGATCTGAAGTTCTAGTGAGATGTCCGCATGATCTGACCATGTAATGGTGCCTATGGAGGAGTTCGTAGCCAGTGGAAGTAGTGAGGGGGAGATCAGGAACATGTCGATCCTGGAGTATGAGGAATGTGGGTGTGAGTAAAAGGTAAAGTCTGGTGTGTCGGTATGTTGGAGTCTCCATACGTCTAGGAGCCCGGTGTGGAGTGTGAAATCTGTCAGCGATTTATCAAGTTTGTTGGGGTGTTTGGGGTTTTTATTGTTGGTGGTCGTGGCCCGTTTGCGGTCTAGAAGGGGGGACATGACCGCGTTGAAGTCACCTCCTAGTATAATGTGATGTGAGGTAAATAGCTTTAGGTGGGCCTTGAGGGTTATCCAGAAGAGTGGGTCCGGTTTGTTGGGCGCGTAAATGGTAGAGATGGCATACCTGTGGTTCCCCAGGTTGCCAGTGAGAGTCAGGAATCTGCCTTGTGGGTCTGCTATTGAGTCTTGGAACGTTATCGGGCAGGATTTGTGTAGGAGTATGGCCACCCCGTTATGTTTGCCTGTTTGGGAATTTGCTAGGTGGCATGTTGTGTAGTGTTTATTTTTAAGGGGGAAATGTCTACTTTCCTCATAGTGTGTTTCCTGAAGTAGGATTATGTCAGCCCTTGTGCGGGTCGCCCAACGCATCAGTTGATGTCGTTTGGCTGGGTTGTTTAGGCCCTTGCAGTTAAGCGATACACAGGAGATTGATCTAGGCATTGTTTGTGGTGGGTTGTCTGCGGGTTTGTGGTGAGAGGCCTGCAGGTCCGGTTCTCCTTATTCAGAGAAGGTTGGGTGGGGGGTGTGGGGTGGGTCGTGGGTTGATCGTGGCGATCTGGGGTGGGGTGGAGAGGTTGAGGGGGATGTACCTGGTCTTATATCTCTGGTGCCAGGCGTTGTGGGGGGTTCGTTGGTGCCTGTGGGGTGGGGTTGAGTGAGTGGAGTGCCCTTTAGGGGTCCGGGTGTGTGTGTGTCCGGGAGAGAGGAGGAAGGTTTTCACGTTCCCGTAACCTCTCCCCTCTAGCACATTATGTCGTGTGTTACTCACGGTTTTTGAGAGATGTAAGTCATCCATATTGTCGTGAGTCTTTCCCCTGTGTGTGTCGTGGTTGCATCGGTGCTGTGGCTGGTTGGTTCGGGTCGGAGGTGTAAGCGTGGGGTCGCTGGGGTCATGAGGTATCTGCGGTGGAGTCTGGAGAGGTTGGAGCTCGCGAGGGTTAGCGAGGAACGTACCAACATATGTTGTGGCAGATATCTGCATAAAATTATAACAGTACAATACATATATAAACAACATTGCAGGAGAAGCAAACACAAAGAACATTGTTAAACCATTAATAACAAGAACCATCGTCATTACATTTTACAATTCGGCCAGTGGTATGCATATGCGTGCTGTGTGGGTCTGCTTGTCCCTATCCCTGAAGTCAGATAAGATCATTAGGTCCGGTGCATTCTCTGTCATAAAGTGGTGGAGCTTGAGTGTTCGGTCAACGTGGATTTTGGTCTCTCCCCATGGGGAGTGGTAGCTATCATTATGGTGGTCTATGCGGGGTGGGTCATGGGTTTCACTGAGTGTGGAGGATCGTGCTTGTGTTGTTCGTGTGTGTGACCATGGACTTCGTGTGTTTGCAGTGTGAGTGGTCGTTGACGGTGGGTTTGTCCAATTGTGTATGTATGTGTGTGGCTTGCGCCTGTTAAGGGTGGTCTGTCCGCAGTCTCACTACGTCCTATGGGTGTTGAGTGTTGTGTGGCGTGCCCATGTTTGTATGTGTTGTATGTGGATACGTGCAGGTGCGTGGTTATCCCGTGTGCCCCCCAAAGTCCGCATTGCAGTATACTTGCTAGACCCCAACGGTAAATGGCGGTCTTCTTGCGACAGTAGGCTGTATCGGTGGGGTTTCAGGATGTTGGGTGAGTAAGTTCTCGATGAAGTCCAGTAGGCCTGCGACTATCGATGTTGGCATGGATGTAGCAGGCTTAGAGTTGCGGGTGTTAGTGGGGGGTGGTGGTATAAGGTATAGTCCATGGGTATCCCGGTTGATGAGTGCCAAGTGAGTTGTGGCAGGTGGGTTGTTGTGGTTTTCTTTATGTTAGTCCAGTCCATTTGGTGCTGCTGACCGTGTGGGGTTGAGAGGTAGAGGGGGGGGATTCCGGGGGCACTAGTCCTCGGTGCTCGCCCGGCTTTCCTTCTGGGGGTGGTTGTATTGGGGTGGTTCTCTTGGCAGATGGTTGAACGTTGCTTTCTGGGATTCAGGGTCGGGCTGCAGGTTGGCGCTGGCCATTGTGCAGTAATTGTGGGTCACCCAGGTAGGGCGGTTGGAAGGTCAGTGGAGGGGTAGTCGTGCCAGAGAAGAGTGGCGTATTTTGTGTCAGTTACCTTCTCCGCGGCCCGGGTAGACCTATCTTGATATGGTGGCATGGTTAGTGCCTAGGAGCTGTTCGCTCCGGTTCCTCTGGTTGTGGTTGTATCGGAGTTGGTGTTTTAAGCTTCTTCGGTGGTTGTTGTGTCCTTGGCTCGTCTGTGTGTCTGGAGTCGGACCAGTTACGGGTTGGTGGGGCGTATTGTACCAGTTGGTACAGTTGTACCAGTTGGATCCCCAGTGAGTCAGCGAAGGGTCCTATTTCTATCGGGGAGAGGAGGGTGTGGGTTTGGTCATCAGTTTAAAGGGGTGACCCCAGGTGTATTTCATCCCCTTTTGTTGGAGGGCTAAGGTGAGTGGTTTCAGGTCCCTTCTTTTTTTCAGCGTCGATGGAGCGAGGTCCTGGAAGAAGGTGAGGCGATGATCTTGGTATGTAGGCTGCTTGTACCTGGCTGCTTGGAGCAATTTCTCTTTAGCTGGGAAATGGTGGAGTCTCGTGATTATGTCTCTTGGGGTGGTGGGGTTCAGGCTGGGGGGTCGCAAGGCCCTGTGGGCCCTATCCATTTCCATATCTCTCGCTGTGAGGTCTGGGGCCAGTGAGCGAAATATACCTTTAAGAGTGGGAATCAGTTGGTCCGGAGTGACTGATTCAGGCAGGCCTCTAATTCGTATGTTATTTCTCCTTGAGCGGTTGTTAAGGTCCTCAAGGCTGTCCTCTAGGGCTGCTATGCGGCCGTGAAAATATGCAATGTCCTGGGCCTGCTCGGTGGATGTGGTTTTGAGCCTGGAGATGTGGGTGTCTGTGAGGTCGGCCCTATTAGTGAGCGCAGTGATATCCTTTCTGAGGCCTACCAGTTGTTTGGTAACTTCGGCAGCCACGTGTGTCTTTATGTCGGCCGTGGCCTCGTGGAGCATACCCCTCAGGATGCCTATTGTGAGTGGTGCTGTGGGGTCCGAGCTGTGGGCATATTCCTCCGGTTCCGATTCTTCCTCCTCTCGGGGTTGCGAGGAGGGGGGCCGTTGCGAGGTGGCCGGCGCGCGGAACATTGTCGCCACCGATGGGGTAAGATCCTTCTTTTTTTTACCTCCGCCCATGGAGTGGATTGTCGGGCAGGGCTTGATGCACCGGTACGGTGTGATTTCGGGGTCTGTGTACAGGGGGGGTCGCTGATGGTAGCGGATGGTAGTGCTATAGGGAGAGGGAGCACAGGGATCAGGCGTCCATCTTCCTTCGCGGTCAGGCTCCGCCCCTTGTGTGTGTGTGTTTTTAATACACTCTATTTGAATTATTTCTTAGATATAAATAATATGGTAAGTGGTTGGGCTCTCTCTGTTGAGCTCATTTTTTAGTACATGGACATGCCATGACTTTAAAAAAAAAAGTAGATTTACAGCTAAATTAACTTTGAAACAAGCACCCAGGGCCGTCTTTAGCGCGGGGCAAACGGGGCAGCTGCTCCTGGGGGCCCGCCAACTAAGGATCCCCCCTGGGTGGCCCATGCACTAAGTGCCACCCGGTAAGCAGGGTGAGCAGGGGCCTGGTCGGGCACTGTGACGCTTAAACAGCTTGACCGGGCCCCTTCCTGTACCGGCTGGGAGGAAGTGAGTGCCGCGCGTCACTTCCTCCCACAGGAGATAATAGCCGCGCGGAAGGAGAAAGGCAGGAGGAGGGGAGTTCCAGAGGAGAACTCCCATCTGCCTCAGCCTGCCACTGGACCCCAGGGAAACCACCCTCCAGGAAAAGGTAAGAACCTGGAGGGTGGCTAAATTTATGTGTGTGTGTGTGTGTCAGTAGTATGTCTGTGTGTGTCAGTATGTTTGTGTGTGTCAGTATGTCTGGGTGTGTATGTCAGTATGTCTGTGTGTGTATGTCAGTGTCTGTGTGTGTGTGTATGTCAGTATGTCTGTGTGTGTGTGTATGTCAGTATGTCTGTGTGTGTATGTCAGTGTCTGTGAGTGTGTGTCAGTATGTTTGTGTGTCAGTATGTCTGTGTGTGTATGTCAGTATGTCTGTGTGTGTGTATGTCAGTGTCTGTGTGTGTGTCAGTATGTTTGTGTGTGTCAGTATGTCTGGGTGTGTATGTCAGTATGTCTGTGTGTGTATGTCAGTGTCTGTATGTGTGTCAGTATGTTTGTGTGTGTGTGTCATTATGTCTGTGTGTGTATGTCAGTGTCTGTGTGTGTGTCAGTATGTTTGTGTGTGTGTGTTTCAGTATGTCTGTGTGTGTATGTCAGTGTCTGAGTGTGTGTGTCAGTATGTCTGTGTGTGTATGTCAGGATCTCTGTGTGTGTGTCAGTATGTCTGTGTGTGTGTGTATGCCAGTATGTCTGTGTGTGTGTATGTCAGTATGTCTGTGTGTGTGTGTGTGTGTGTGTGTGTGTGTGTGTCAGTATGTCTGTGTGTGTATGTCAGTATGTCTGTGTGTGTCAGTATGTCTATGTGTATGTGTGTCTGTGTGTATGTGTGTCAGTGTGTGTGTGTATGTCAGTATGTCTATGTGTGTATGTCAGTATGTCTGTGTGTGTGTCAGTATGTTTGTGTGTATGTCAGTATGTCTGTGTGTGTGTGTCAGTATGTTTGTGTGTATGTCAGTATGTTTGTGTGTGTGTATGTCAGTATGTTTGTTTGTGTGTGTGTGTGTGTGTCAGTATGTCTGTGTGTGTGTGTATGTCAGTGTGTGTGTCAGTATGTTTGTGTGTGTGTATGTCAGTGTGTGTGTGTGTGTGTATGTGTCAGCATGCCTGTCGGTGTGTATGTTAGTATGCCTGTGTGTGTGTCAGTATCCCTGTGTGTGTGGCAGAATGTCTGTGTGTGTCAATACATCTGTCTGTGTGTGTTTCAGTATATCTGTCTGTGTGTGTGTATGTGTCAGAAGGTCTGTCAGTGTGATTGGGGGTTGTGCGCAATTGGGGGGGGGAGAGGCAGGGCCTAGGGGGCCCAAGAAAATGCTTTGACCAGGGTCCTATTCATATTATAGACGGCCCTGCAAGCACATTGTTCCTCAAGTGAATGTTGCCATCTAACTTAAGGTGTGTTTGTGATAAGTGTACATTCAGGGGAATATCATCAGATAAAATGCTGTTTTCAGCACATGGTGGCCCTCGAGTAACTAAAACCGTTCTGGAAGGGGGTTCAAGATCTTCTAGCCAGGGTATTTCAGAGACCAATCAAGTTAGACCCCTGGGCCTTTTTATTAACCAGACTTGTAGATGAGATGAGAGCCAGACACCAGAAACGTATGAAAAGATGAAAAGAATCACGTTTGCAGCCAGACGAGCGATAACAGCAAAATAGACTGACACAACCACCAAACCTAGCATGACGAAGGTGACACAGAGGATTAAGGAAAACTACCTAATGGATAAACTTTCTGCAATAATACACAACACCAATCAATCCCTTGAAAAATGGGCTCCGTGGACCAACTAAAGAAACTAGGACAGAACTGACAACAGGGGAAATGGCTGTCTCATGGCGGTGTCCTAGCACCTGGAAATGGGTCTTTATTTGTAATAATGGCAAACACGATTTGTAATAAGGGCAAACATGCAGAAACAATTCATGCTCTTCTTGAAGTTTTGACGTTTTTATTTTTGATACATTTATCTACCTTGTTTTGCTATGATTTAAAGTACAGGGATGACAACATAAGATTTTGATGTAACAACTACCAGGACTATTCTCCACTTGTAGGAAACCATTCCCGATTGTACGATGGACAAATTGAATTTTATGTATCCCTTGTTTACCATTGAATCTATATGTTGAGTGCCTTTTCTGTATATCACTTGTCCTCTTGGCTATCCAAAAGTAAAGATTATTTTTTTAAATGCTGATTTCATGCATAATGGTTAAGTTAGTGTTTATCTTTTGTGTGCATTCCACTAACATACAGTAAGTATTTAGCATATTTCAGAAAACAGAGGATGGCATAGTACAGTTGTATCTAGTGAGAGAAAGGCACATGTGACCCTCAGCAGTCAGACACTTCAATAATGTAAAAAAAAAAAACTAACGTGCTCTGTGCTATAAGGCGCTTTTTGTAAACTAAAGTGCAATTAGAGTCTTTTAATAGCAGCTATCACACCATAATAGGGTTTGCCAACACAATATGACAAAAAAAAATACTATACAGTACAAAATACCCCAATAGTTAAATATGTGGAGCGCTCGAAAATGTATTCACTTACCCCTAAGGGTTTAAAACATCAATGAAGTGCTCAAAAGAATAACAGAATACATATAGTGTAATTCAGTATGGTAAATTGGGATATAAATATTCTCAACGGATACATTTACTTGGAGGAGAGTCAATAGGAACAGGTTCAAATCGCATCCTCTTGTGTGTACTAAGGTGACACAAAATCTCTTCTTTCTTTAGTAGTGATGTCCTCATGTACAAAGGAAAAGAAGAAAAGAGATATGGAAGCAAAGGTGCTTCAAGCTCATTAAACCCTGGATACAAAAGTGCCGGTTGCTTCTCACCTTGTAAAGAGCCCAGACCTGGCTCTAAGTATATATGTAGATGTATTTATCAGAGTCACCCACACCATAGGAGGGTGGGAGGGAATAATACTCGCCTCCATGTCATTAATAAAATCATGACTTTACATCATGTTAAAAGTAAAATCTGGGAATTTTATTAATGAAACGGAGGCTCCTATTATGCAAGTTCAAAGCTGAGCAATGACCCGCAAAGAAAAATGATCAATAGGCTGGAAATAGAATGTAGCAAATGCAGAATCATGTGACCAATCCGCAGCCTTAAGAATATTGTCCAAACGGCAACCCACAACCAAAGCCTTAGAAGCCATCGCTCCTCTGACTGAGTGAGCCAAAAATATGGAGGTATCCACTCCCGCTAGGGATAATAAATCTCGCACCCACTGTGCCAGAGTAGTCATAGATACAGGAAGATGAGGTTTCTTGAATGATATCATGACTTTACGTCATGTTAAAAGTAAAATCTGGGAATTTTATTAATGAAACGGAGGCTCCTATTATGCAAGTTCAAAGCTGAGCAATGACCCGCGAAGAAAAATGATCAATAGGCTGGAAATAGAATGTAGGTAATGCAGAATCATGTGACCAATGCGCAGCCTTAAGAATATTGTCCAAACGGCAACCCACAACCAAAGCCTTAGAAGCCATCGCTCCTCTGACTGAGTGAGCCGAAAATATGGAGGTATCCACTTCCGCTAGGGATAATGAATTTCGCACCCACTGTGCCAGAGTAGTCATAGATACAGGAAGATGATGTTTCTTGAATGATATGAAGAGCTGGTGTTGATTTGGGGTATGCAGAGAGCTCGTAAGGTCCAAGTAGGATTTAAGACATGCAACTGGGCACAACGCTGGCTTGTCTGCAAAACTCGGGTAGAAAACCGTCTTGATAGCTGACTTCATCCTCCGTGTCATGTCAAAAGAGATACCCTCGGGAAGGGAAGTCAGTGCATCCCAATCGAGTGCTCTCACATCCAAAATTCGCTTACAGGATAGCAAGCAACGTAGCAAGAGCAATTTCCATGAGAGTTGCTTAAGGGACAGGGTATCATCTGGAAACAAAGATTCTAGGAGATGCAAAACCAGGTTGATGTCCCAAAAGAAGATATATCTAGCTTGAGATGGTCTTGAGAGTCTTATTCCCCCTTAGGAGTCGTCAGACAAAAGGATGTTTACCGATGGGAGATCCGTTGATGCCCTGATGGAGAAATAGCTGACCTAAATACGTTCACAGTTTGATATGCTTTCCCCACGTCGAACAGTGGAGTCAGAAATTGAAGGACCATGTTCAAAGGTGCTGATAAAGGATTCAGTGATCATTCCAAGCACCAACCAGCCCATGAACCCCAGGTGGTCTGATAGGCAGATCTAGTATCTGGGGCCCAACCATTAGCAAGGAGTCAGTTGATTGTGATTGTGATTGTGGAACATTTAGGAGTGTCCAGGGACTCCTGAAATCAACCAAACCACGCGATGGAGAAGACCCAGATCCACCAGCTCGTGCGACTTCCCATTCGGGTCGACCAGGAGACTCGGAACGTCTGGGATTATCCGTGGGAAATTCAACTACATCTCCAGGAGCCAGGGAAACCAGGGCTGAGACTTCCTCAGTGGAGTAACAATTGCTAGCGAGTATTGGTGTCTGCATAGATAAGCCAGGGTTCGAGATATCAGATTGAAGGAGGGAAATGCGTAGTGACATGTGGGTGGCCAATTCTGAAGGAATGCATCCGTAGCCAGGGTGGTCGGATCCGGTCTCCAGCTGAAGTAGCGGGGTAGTCTGGATGCAAACAGGTCGATGTCCAGAGGTCCCCACAATTGATTGACCTTCTGTAAAATCGAGTCAGGTAAGTGCCAATCCCTGGCATCTCGAAGGTACCTGGAATTCCAGTCCGCCTGTGAGTTGTCCAATCCCGGAATGTGTTCGGCAATGACTGACACAGTGTTGTGAAGGCAGAATTGCCAAATGTCCTTCGCCAAGTTTGCGAACAATTTCGATTTCATTCCCCCTAGGTAATTAATGTACCTCACCACTGAAACATTGTCCATCCTGAGTAGTATGCAGCACTTTGCCTGGTTGGGTGCGAGGCTGTGAATAGCAAATGATCCTGCCAACAATTCTAGCCCGTTGATGTGTAGCGTAGATTCCTCTACCAACCATCTGCTTCCGGTGAAAATATTCCCGCAACGTGCTCCCCAGCCTTTTAAGTTGGCGTCCGATTCTATTACCACATTGGGTGCAGATCCGCAGATCGTTTGCCCATTCCATGCTTCCATATGGAAAAGCCACCATTTCAATTCTTTCCGCAATTCCGCACCCAGGATGAGGTGTGACTCGTAGGAATGGCCCAACCTCAGATAAGATCCTTTCAGATGTTGTAGTGCCCATAGTGAAGTGGTCCTGGGAATATCGCCTGGATGGCGGTGGCGAGTAGGCCTATCACTCTCCTTCTAAGTGGCGTACAGAGAGGTCTAGCTCTCGAAAGTGTGCGCTTGATTTCCTTCTTGATGGCCTTCATTTTTGGATCTGGGAGAGATTGGAACTGTTTTATTGAGTCCACCTCGAATCCCAGGAATTCTATTGCCTTTGTCGCAATCAGGATGGATATCTCCCAATTGATGAGAAAACCCAGATTCTGCAGTAGTTGAATCGTCCATTGTACGTGGGATGGAAGTCAATCAGCCGATATAGACATGATGAGGATGTCGTTGAAATATATAATCAAACGAACTCCTCTCTCCCGTAGAAAGGACACTACTGGTTTCATTAGTTTAGTGAAACACCAAGGAGCTGAAGAAAGTCCGAATGGCAGACGTGTAGAAATGTTTTCTAAAAGTATTGAATCATTTGGAATGCTTGTGAAATCAGGAACAAACTACTTGATCACTACACTAATGGTGTCAGTGGTGTCAGTGAAACATCCTTGTAATCTTGTTTTAATTACTTAAAGGAGCACTATAGGGTCAGGAACACAAACATAGGGTTAAAACCACCATCTAGCCACCCTGGTCCCGCCATGCCTCCCTAAAAAATGTAAAATCTTACTTGTATTTGAGTCTGGAGCTGCTAGCTCTGGCTCTGTTTCCTTTAGACCTGCCCACTGCCTGCTGACATCATCAGAAATGGTAGCCTAATCCAATCACAATGTTTCCCCGTAGGATTGGCTGAGACTGACAAAGAGGCAAAGAGGTATTCCTGACCCTATAGTGTTAAAACCACCATCTTGCCCCCTAGGCCCTTCATGCCTCCATAAATATAGCAAGATCTTACTGTATTCAAGCCTGAAGCTGTAACTCTGCATGTAGTTTGCCTCAGAAAAACAAGCAGTCTGCTGACATCATCAGAAGTGGTAGCCTGATCCAATCACAATGCTTCCCATAGGATTGGCTGAGACTGACAAATAGGCATATCAGGGGCAGAGCCACCATGATTCAAACACAGCCCTGGCCAATCATCATCTCCTCATAGATATGAATTGAATCAATGAATCTCTATGAGGAAAGTTCAGTGTCTGCATGCAGAGGGAGGAGATACCGAATGTTTGGATGCATTTTAGCTAGCCATGACCCAGGAAGGATCTCTAACAGCCATCTGAGGAGTGGCCAGTGAAGTTATCACTAGGCTGTAATGTAAACACTGCATTTTCTCTGAAAAGACAGTGTTTACAGCAAAAATTAGCTCCTGATCAGGATAAACATTGATATTCAGGGATTTAAACATATAAGAAAAGGTAATTGTTTGCAGGGAATCAAAAAATAAGGTAAATTGTTTCATACTTACCATAATTTTCTTTTCCTGATCATTATTCATGGCAGCATTTACTCATGGGTTAGCTCCTCCCCTTACAGCATAAAGGACAGGAAATAGAACTCTGAAACTGGTATAAATAGATCCTCCCCCTTCCCATCAGGCAGTCTTTGTAACTAGCTTCGCATCTCTTATAGTATACGGATGGGAACGTAATGCTGCCATGAATAATGATCAGGAAAAGAAAATTACGGTAAGTATGAAACAATTTTCCTTATTCCTGATCAATCACGGCAGCATTTACTCATGGGGAATACCCAAGCAGTATATATCGAGGGAGGGACATAGTTCAAAAACAGCTAATTGCTATAAAACCATTATTGAGCTGCATAAACCTTAGAAGACTTTAAAAAAGCCAAACAAACAATCAATAGGATATTGTCATAAAATCTGCTCAGACAAGTTAATTTACCCTATAGGCTGCAAGGTCAGCAACCTCCTGACATTCAAATGTCTGAAATATCCTGAATAAATATAGAGCCAAATAGGCATTAAGGCCCTGATAGCCTAGTCTAGAGAAGGAACAAGGCTAGAGAACCTCTATGAAACCCAGAGACGGTGTAGAAATTATAGATCTATTATGTCAACAAGAAAGCATAATGTCCTTCTCTGATATAAATTTAAAACCAAATGGATGGCATCATCAAATCAAAACCTTGACATCATCAAATCAGAACCGCTTAAAGGGAATCTCCAGTGCCAGGAAAACAATCTGTTTTCCTGGCACTGGAGGTTCCCTCTCCCTCCCACCCCCAATCCCCAGTTGCTGAAGGGGTGAAAACCCCTTCAGTCACTTACCTCAGGCAGCGACATGTCCCACGTCGCTGTCTGCTCCTCCCACGCCGCTCCACCTTCTTCCTCCGTCGGCCCGGTGGGCGAGACTGATCCCGCCCACCGGCCGAGGAGACCTAATGCGCATGCGCGGCAAATGAATTTCAATGCTTCCCTATGGGGAATAGAGCGACGCTGGAGGTCCTCACACAGTGTGAGGACGTCCAGCGATGCTCTAGCACAGATAATCTGTGCTATGATGCAGGAAGTGACCTCTAGTGGCTGTCTAGTAGACAGCCACTAGGGGAGGACTTAACCCTGCAAGGTAATTATTGCAGTTTATAAAAAACTGCAATAATTACACTTGCAGGGTTAAGGGTAGTGGGAGTTGGCACCCAGACCACTCCAATGAGCAGAAGTGGTCTGGGTGCCTGGAGTGTCCCTTTAACTTCCAGAAATCATACTGGAACAATCAGACACTGTTGGATGAGAACAGTCACACCATGCTATTTAACGGGAGAGAATTACACTGAGAATCCCACTACTTTCTGGATGTATTTATTAAAGACAATTCACATTGCGTCCTCTTGCCTAGTGAACTACTTACCTGTAGATACAGGAAACAAATCAATATCTGCCTGTCAGAAAGAGGCAGAGCCTAGTAGAGAAATAAGAGCCGGTTATAAAAAAACACTGCAACAATGAATATAAATTGCAAAATCAGACTCACAACAATACTACACACCGTGGATGAATTGATACAGTAATGATCAGTTACAGGAGAGGTATAAACCAATAACATTACTAGGCAAAGGCAAAAATAATCATATACAGATTAGTTGAGGAAAAAAGAAATATCGGTATGAACCGTAGAATTTGTGGCAACTGCTAAATTATAAGTAGGCAATGTAGGCCACCCATGTCAGTACCTACATTCAAAGATAAACATATTGTAAATAGTAGAGATTATGCCAAACAGCATAATCAAATTTATTAGAGACTGTTGTGCAACCTGAGTAGGAGATATGCAATAGGCACATGATACATTGTGGCAACAGACATAATAAGCAGGAGAGCAGAAGATATTCAGTTATCCTTATGAGAACAAACAACCACACACTTACTCTTACCTTATCTTCAGATAGTGATGAAGTACTTATGGCAGAGCCTATGGTGATAATAAGCAGTTGGTTTTATCTGCAAGATATCAACACCATACCAAGCATATAGTCCGCAAGTATTAAATCAATGCAATGTTAGGAGTGTATACACCAAAAGCAAGTAAAAAATAGGCGCTAGTAAAAATTGTCTTAAAATCTAAATACAAATATCAAGAAATATTATAACACAGAAAAAGCTGCACCTTAAAAAGTTTAAAGCTCCAACACAACACTCTTACAATACAAAACAACTCCAAATAAAGGTGCGCTGTGTCTTTAAGACCAAATATCTAAAGTGCCAAATGTGCAATATGTGATAAAGTGCAAAAATTTAAAAAGTGCCCTTAAAGTGTTAAACAAAATTATACATACATATATGCGCCCTCTCCAATAGCAATGAACATATAAAAGGGAGAGACAAAAAACAATAATAGTGTAAATCTATTTTAAAAAAACTTATTAATACGGTGTTATAAAATTTACACTCACAAAGATAGAGCAGTAAAAGCCTGCTCTAGCTATATCAGCTTCTTCAGATATTTCCTTTAAGGAAAAAGACGTCACGGAAAAAAGATTCTTTTTCACGTATTTTAATGCCTAGCTTAGCACAGGTACTCCACCTTCCGCTGCATACAGTGAATAGTCAAACGGAATGGGTCGTGTATACTTTGGGGTGTCGACAAGTCCCTTAGTATTCCGCCGCTGTTTTCGCCACTATTTCTGATTCCAACTTCCGGGAGGAGGGGCTTCCAGTCGTGCGTAACACGTGGTGCGTAATTTGCGTGATGACGCGTTTCGCCGTACTCACGGCTTCATCAGATCTGTCCGTTCACGTCCTCTTTAGTCTTTTATACACACCTCCAAGTATGTGGCCTCAGTCCTTCTCTCCTTTTACGTTAGTTAAATTTTTATAAATATGCTTGTGTCTTTAATGTATTTGTCTACAAAACTGACAGAGCTGCAGGCTAAAAAAAAGCTTTTACTGACATCTGTGCTGTATATTGGTTCTTCAGGGATAAAGGCTTAGACTCGGCTGGGCCTCATGTATGCAGTGGACCGCTGTCATCCCCTCAGGGAGAGAGATAGGTTAGACTCCTGATTGCTGAAGGAGGTACCCAGGCTGGCAACTCTTACCGATGTGCTGTTTGCTGGGTCTTCAGGGATAAAGGCTTAGACTCGGCTGGGCCTCATGTATGCAGTGGACCGCTGACATCACTTCAGAGAGAGAGAGAGATAGGTCAGACCCCTGGTTGCTGAAGTAGGTAACCAGGCTGGCAACCTTTACAGATGTGCTGTTTGCTGGGTCTTCAGGGATAAGAGGCTGAACCCAGGCCTGGTTTCCTGTAGGCAGTATACCACATTCATCCCTTGAGGGGGTACCCAAGCTGGCCTGTTGCTGGGTCTTCAGGGATAAGAGGCTGAACCCTGGCATGCAGTGGACCATTTTCATCCCCTGAGGGAGAGGTTGGGTCCGACCCCCGGTCACTAAAGGGGGTACCCAGGCTAGCCACTTTTACAATAGTGCGTTGCTGGGTCTTCAGGGCTTAGAGGCTGAACCCCGGCAGGGCTTCAAAAATATTGCCTGGTGAGCATAAAATAAAAAATCTAGGCCTGCATAAGCAGACTCCTTCCAAACTGCTGTGCAGGACAGGAAAAAAAGACTGCCTGATTGGAAGGGGGAGGATCTATTTATACCAGTTTCAGAGTTCTGTTTCCTGTCCTTTCTGCTGTAAGGGGAGGAGCTAACCCATGAGTAAATGCTGCCATGATTGATCAGGAAATAAAACTTTAACAACAGGGTTCTTTCTCCGGGAATTCATGGACTGTGTTGAAAATATCAGTAAGTTATATAGATATTGTTTCATTCTAGCATTTAGAGAGGAGCGTCATAGTTAAGCATTGAATTATGAAAAATGAAGGAATTCCTTCCTTATTACTTTATTGATAGAAACATTAAACCCTGGAATGTTTAGTGGTGCAAAATAGTCTCATGAAAATCGTTTAAGATAGTAATGAGCTGTAGACAGGTGTAAACCTACTTTATATATTATTTTCAATCACCCCTTGAGAAAACACGTAACAATATGGAACCCCCAGCAGAATATATCAATCTTAGAATTTTGCGTTGAATAAATAGTTACATTTGATCATAAGGACTGGAGATGGGTACGTGAAAAAAAATTGTTATGCTCTGCTAATTTCATATAGCTGTTCGTATATATAATAAGGCATGTTTATACTTATATCCAGGGCCGCCATCAGGGGGTGACAACCATAACGGTTGTCACGGGCCCGGCGGCCCTGGGGGGCCCGGCCGCCCGGGCCCCATGTGTAGCGCATGCTGATGGGGCCCATCGGGTGGCCCACTCACTTAGAGCCACCCGATGGGCCCTGTATCTTCAGGGGCCCGGTCAGCGCTGCGGCCGTGCAATAGCACGACCGGGCCCCTTTAAAAAAATCCCAGCCGCAAAGTACTGCTGGGAGGAAGTGGCCGTCACTTCCTCCCAGCTCCCTCCCCTCCCCTCCCCTCAGTGCCGCGCGGGAGGGAGGAAAGAAAACCGCCGCTGGAGCCACGCCGACTCCCATCAGCATCAGCCTTCCACCTGCAAAAAAAGGTAAGAAAAATTAGCTGTATTTGTGTATGTATGTCTGTGTGTATGTTAGAATGTCTGTGTGTATGTTAGAATGTCTGTGTGTATGTATGTATGTCTGTGTGTATGTCAGTATGTCTGTATGTCTGTGTGTATGTTAGAATGTCTGTGTGTATGTTAGAATGTCTGTGTGTATGTATGTATGTCTGTGTGTATGTCAGAATGTCTGTGTGTATGTCAGTATGTCTGTGTGTATGTTAGAATGTCTGTGTATGTCAGAATGTCTGTGTGTATGTCAGAATGTCTGTGTGTGTCAGAATGTCTGTGTGTGTCAGAATGTCTGTGTGTATGTCAGAATGTCTGTGTGTATGTCAGTATGTCTGTATGTATGTCTGTGTGTATGTCAGAATGTCTGTGTGTATGTCTGTGTGTATGTTAGAATGTCTGTGTATGTCAGAATGTCTGTGTGTATGTCAGTATGTCTGTCTGTATGTCTGTGTGTATGTATGTAATGTCGGTGTATGTATGTGCAAGTCCTCATGCATGTGTGTCTGTATGTATGTTAGTATGTGTCTATCTGTCACTATGTATGCCTGTGTGTCTGTATATGTGTGTATGTCTCAGTATGTGTGTCTCAGTATGTATGCCTATATGCGTGTATTTCTGTTTCAGTATGTGTGTCTGTTAGTATGTATTTTTGTGTGTGTGTGTGTGTCCTTTTGTATCAGTGTGTGTTTTGGTGTCTGTGTGTATTCCTGTGGGCGGGATTTGGAGGCGGACCCTGTTGGCGGGATTGGAGGCGGGCCCCAGGGGGCCCAGACCCTGAGCTGAGTTAGGGGCCCCAAAATTTCTGGTGGCGGCCCTGCTTATATCGATGCCACTCAAGGTTAACAATAATTAGCAAAGTTAACAAGGAATTTAGTTGTGATGCCCTTAGTGTTAGAATGACTCCTACAGCCAAGGCTGGATTTACATCACAAGCGCCTATAGGCAAAGAATTCTCGATCAGGAGTGCCAAGGAAGAGTCGGTTCTGGAGAAAAGGTGAGTAATTAGTTTCATTTTCATTTTCATTTCTTTTAATTTTTTTATGTTATTACATGCTGCGACCTATTTGATAACGGGCATCAGGGCTGTAGCATTTGGAATATAGATATGTATTCCTTACCACTACAGTGTTTCTTTAAGTTCTAGGACAAGAGGGTGGTTAGGATCTGGTTGCACCAGCAAATGCAGATAAAAACAGTTTAACACTTCAATAATTTGTAGCCTAAATAGTGATAGGTGCTGTGACAGTAGAAAAGTCCTTAATGAATTTATTTTATTAGCTTTTAATAGGAGAAACAAATTGTGAGAAAACCAGCAGGGATGTCGTGGTTTTCTCTGGACATTCGTTTATTTTTACTTCATTAGTTTATTTTTACTTCATTTGTTTATTTTATGCAATATTGGTTCGGTAGATTAAAACTACCGAACACCGAGCACCCTCCTGGCTCATTTAACTTCAAAGGGGAACCGTCAATTAAGTGCTCTCTAGGGGTGGCCGCCATTCGTATAGCCGAACGCCATGTAGCAGAGACAATGGCGGCCATCTTGTTTGCACGAAAGGAGGCAGTGGGACTTGGTCGTCGAGTGTCTGGAACTAAAATCGGACCCTCGACTTCCCGAACACCGCTGAACATATACGAACACCTGCTTATTTTTATTGCCAAAGCAGCTAGGAGAGTGCCATTCGGTAGTTTGGTTCCCACGAACAAGGGGAACAATCGCTCCTATGAGCCAGGAGGCTCCTTTCGTGGATTATTTCATTTATTTGACAATTTCGAAATTGACCAACCGCACACACTGAATTTGTGGAACAATTTTGGGCAGGAGCCTCGTGTGCAGTCGGTGACTTAAGACTTCCACACTTTTTTAAAACCCCTGAACTGATCTGGGTGAAATTTGAATATGTTGGTCTTCCAAATCAGGGCTATCAGGGGATATGTTATTTTGGGGGATACCCTAAAGTTAAAGGAGTGTTCTGGGTTTTGGGGAAAATGTGTTCACTTTGCCTGGAGATAATTGGGTTATTCCTTAACTTATCTCATTATGTCCCAGGCAGAGAGACGGAGTGTTTTATTTTAACTGTACAATGTGATTGGCTATTGTGCTTGTGTACTGTGGGAGTTCCTCTTGCAGGGGGACCTCCATAAAAGCCTGTGTGGTTTCAATAAACACCATTCTTGTTACACCCTTCATCATCTATTTAGGAAAGCTGCACTAGAGGATTTCGTGTCTTTGGGATTTAACTGATGAATAAAAGAACCGAACAGCAAGCTATAATCACTCAGGCTCTCAGCCTTCGGCTCAAATCATATGAACCACTAGCTACCACTTCAGGGTTCGTTACAACTCTGCTCCCCCTAAGTCTATGGGTCGGCATACCCGTCTAGACCCTGCTGGGTTGGCTAGGGGATGTCCGGGAAAAGTAAATGTTACAGTTCCAACTCGGTTTGCCGGGATAAACCATCCGCATTTCCATTCTGTTTACCTGGCCTGTACTGCATAGTGAAGTTGCATGGTTGTAAGGCCAGGCTCCAGCGTAATAGTCTAGGATTGTCTCCGGCTACTCGGTTCAACCAAACTAGGGGATTGTGGTCAGTCATTAAAGTAAATGGGCGGCCGTACAAGTAGGGTTGGAGCTTTTTGAGGGCCCATACCAAAACTAAGCATTCTTTTTCCACAGTGGCGTAACTGACCTCCCGTGGTAGTAGTTTTCGACTAAGGTACACCACCGTGTGCTCCATTCTGTCATCCCCCACATGACTTAACACGGCTCCCAGCCCAAACATGGAGGCATCTGTGTGCACAAGAAACAGTTTGTTATAGTCTTGGGCGGCTAACACAGGTGCCTCGCTAAGCGCCGTTTTTTATTTCTGAAACGCCTCCGCACACTCCAGGGACCAAACTACTTGCTTGGGAAGGGCCTTTTTAGTTAGATCAGTAAAGGGTTT
Organism: Pelobates fuscus; assembly: GCF_036172605.1. Lineage (NCBI taxonomy): Eukaryota > Metazoa > Chordata > Amphibia > Anura > Pelobatidae > Pelobates > Pelobates fuscus. The sequence continues at coordinate 44,308,194 of NC_086324.1, forward strand.
GGCCAGGGCACTATACTCGGGGACAAATTTCTGGTAATACCCTGCCGTCCCTAAAAATGCTAGCACTTGGGTTTTGGTGCGAGGCTGCGGCCAATTGGCAATAGCCTCTACTTTGGCGGGTTCAGGCCGCTGTTTGCCGGAACCCACCCGATGCCTGAGGTACTGAACCTCCGCCATACCCACATGACATTTGTCGGGCTTGAGAGTAAGCCCCGCAGCCTGAATCCTCTCTAGTACCCTGGAGACATGTTCTAGGTGGGACTCCCATGTGCTACTGTAGAAGGCTATGTCATCCAGATAGTCACATGCAAAGTCCTGAAATGCCTCCAGGAGTCGGTCAGCCATCCACTGAAAAGTAGCCGGGGCGTTCTTCATCCCAAAGGGCATAACTTGAATTGGTACAGCCCAAATGGGGTGACGAAGGTTGACTTGGGGATGGCCTCGGGCTCCAGGGGGATTTGCCAATATCCCTTATATAAATCCAGGGTAGTGAGATAATTCCCCCCAGCCATCCTATCTAGAAGTTCATCTATCCTTGGTATGGGGTAGGCATCCGTTATGGTTCGGTCATTGAGCTTCTGGTAGTCGATACAGAAGCGAGTCGTGTCGTCTCGCTTTTGTACCAGCACCACCGGGGAGGCCCGAAGACTCTGGGAGGGTTTGATAACCTCTAGCTGGAGTATCTCCTGTATTTCAGAGAGCATTTTGTCTCTAATAGCTGCAGGAATACGGATGGGCAGCTGCCTCAGTGGGGTATCTCCCTGGGTCTCCACTCGGTGGACCGCAGCTGAGGTGTACCTGGGAAGGGCAGAAAACATGACCCGGTATTCCTGAAGCAGCTGAGAGGCCTCGCTCTTTTCCTGGGGAGGTAATGTCTCACCTAGCTGTACCTGCTCTATGGAGTTGGGGCTGGGGGCTAGTAAGTCTGGTAAGGGCAGCCCCTCGCTATCCTTACAGGCAGGGGCGCATACGGCCGCTACATCACCTATCCGCTCAAAATAGGGTTTCAGCATGTTCACATGAAAGGCCCTCCTGATCCTTTCATCTGAACACTTGCTGACTATGTACGTGGTGTCACTAATTTTCTCCACTACCATGAAGGGTCCCTGCCATGCGGCCTGAAGCGTGTCCTTTTTAGAGGGCTTCAGGGCCAGCACTCGCTGACCTATTTCCAGGACTCTATCTCGAGCCCCCCTATCGTACCATCTCTTCTGGCGGCTCTGGGCCGTTTGCAGGTGCTCCCTGACAGATTCCGTTAGGGCCTGCAAGCGGTCCCGGGACTTCAGAACATACTGCACGATAGGGACTCCCTCCTCACCTGTGTTGCCCTCCCAGTGCTCTCGGATGAGAGCCAGGGGTCCCCGGACTTTTATCCCGTAGAGGAGTTCGAAGGGGAAGAACCCTGTAGAGGCCTGAGGCAAACAGGAGATGAGGGAGAAACCTTTCCCAGTGCGAACAGGATGCCGTGAACGTCTTAAGCATCTGCTTAAGGGTACCGTTAAAACGCTCACATAGTCCGTTCGTCTGGGGATGGTAGGGAGAGCTGAACAGGGGTTTCACACCACAACTCTGCCATAACTGCTGGGTTACTGTTGCGGTGAACTGGGTCCCCCTGTCAGACAGGATCTCCCTGGGGAAGCCCACCCATGTAAAAATCTTTATTAATGCCTCAGCTACTGTCTCGGCCTCTATGTTGGAAAGGGCTACCGCCTCCGGGTATCTGGTAGCATAGTCTACCACGGTGAGGATGTAGCGCTTTCCAGAGGTGCTGGGTTTGCTAAGGGGACCAATCAAGTCTATAGCCACTCGTTGAAAGGGTTCCTCAATAATAAGTAATGGGTGGAGCTTGGCCCTTTGGCGATCCCCTCTCCTCCCTGTTCTTTGACACATGTCACAGGTCCTGCAATAAACTTTAATATCTTGTGATATCCCTGGCCAGAAAAAGGTTTGGGTTAACCTGTCTCTGGATTTGGTAACCCCTAAATGGCCTGCTAATGGGATGTCATGGCTCAACTTGAACAGTTCCACCCTAAACTTCTGGGGTACTACTAGCTGCCATTTAGTAACTTGGGTATCCCCACTCCCCGCTCCCCATTCCCCACTCCCCCAGTGACCCAATATAACAACCCTTTGTCCCACTCAAACCACTCCTGACTCATATCCTCCTGGGGCCTTTTGGCTTCCCTTCTGTACCCTGCTAGCATGGGGTTGCCCCTTTGTTCCTGCTCAAAACCTGCAGGGGTATCCCAGAATGGGGTGGGGGTAGGGGATGGGACTGTGGGTCCTACCTGAGGTTCCTCGGAGTGCGCTGGTTCTCCTCTGCGAGCCTGAGCCTGGTAGTCACGGGAAAAGACTCAGTCGTTGAGTTGCGGTTGACCTGGGAGGTCATGCAACCCACATCGGTTCCTAGCAATACATCCGCAGCAAGGTCTTTCATAAGGCCAACATCCAAATGCCTGTTTCCCGAGCCCCAATCCAGGTGAACTCGGGCCATGGGGAGCTTGTGTGTGGCTCCCCCTGCAACCATGACAGCCACTATTTTAGGGATCCATGCTTGGGCCCGCACTATGTGGGGCTGTAACAGCGTGAGGGTGGCTCCTGTGTCTCTCATAGCCCTGACATCAACGCCATCTAAGGTAACCCATTGCCGGTGGTGATCTCTGTTGTCGCTTGCCGCTTGTGCTGGGTTCGCCTCATGGAGTGTAGTCCACTGTTCCTCTTGGGGCCCACAGCCCATGAACTCATCTGGTTGGTAACAGTTAACAGCGGCTCGACTAGGCTGTGATACGGGCCGTCCCAGTTCCCTCTGGACCGGTTGGGGCAGTGTTGTTTTATGTGCCCGGGTTGCTTACAGAGAAAATAGGACACCGGACCACAGGGTTGGGTGGTGGGTGTCAGCGTGTAAGGCATGGGTCTGGTAGGTGGTGGGACCTCTGGTGCTTGGTAAGCGACTCTGGGAGCCGGTCGCCTCCTGTTAGGATATAGTCGTCTGCAATCCTGGCGCTCAGCCGCCAACTTGGCAGCCTCCTCTACAGTCTTGGGCTTTCTGTCTAGCACCCATTCCCTGACTTCAGTGGGGGTATGATCATAGAATTGTACAGAATTGTGTCAGAGCTATAATCAGGATGGCATCTTCCAATGAAGTGGCCTGGCACCCCTGCATCCAGCATTGGGCCGCCCGGCGTATCCGAAATGCCCACTTTGTGAAGGAATCTCGGCTTCCTTTCCTGAGTGCCCGAAACTTCCTCCGGTATGCCTCAGGGGTGACTGAAAATCTGGCCAGTAGAATTTCCTTGATTTTGTCATAGTTTTGAATGTCCTCGTCAGGTATGGCCCAGTAAGCCTCCGCTGCCCGCCCTGAGAGCTTGCTGCTAAGCACCGCAGCCGAGTTAACCACTTCCAGCCCCTCCAATGTACATTGCCTTTCAAAATCTTGCAGGTAATTGTCAATGTCTGTTTCCCCATCCACCAAATCTTTAAAGGCTGCATAATTAATTTTCTTTAGACAGCCATTTGTATATCCCGGGGAAGTTAGGGAATCCCCCTGCAACGACCCTGTTCTTGAGTCTCGAGCAAGCTGGGAATCCTTGGCATGTGTGATGATCTGCACTACCACCTCTTGTGATGGGTTGGGCCCCAGTAGGCTGATCATCCATCTCACCTCCTTCTGGAAATCGTTTTCCTCTGGCTGCTCTCCTCATGCTGTTGGCTCTGTCACTCTGCTTTAGCTCTGCAATTAGCGTGGCTTTGTTCTTGTTGCTTGCCACTATGCCCGAGCTTCCAGCATATCTTTTAGTGTTGTCCTCTTTAGTAGTTCATACTGCTGAGCCATTCGGTATATTCCGGTTCGGGACATCCATTCGAGCTGCGAATCCTACGGCTTCCACTAGTTGTAAGGAACCCTGAAGTGGTAGCTAGTGGTTTGTATGATTTGAGCTGAGCGGACAAAAACCTGATTGATTATAGCTCGGTTCTTTTATTTGTCAGTTAAATCCTAAAGACACGAAATCCTCTAGTGCAGCTTTCCCAAATAGCAATCAGATACCCAAACACCAGCCGAAACATGATGAAGGGTGTAAAAAGAATGGTGTTTATTGAGACCACACAGACTTTTATGGAGGTCCCCCTGTAAGAGGACCTCCCACAGTACACAAGCACAATAGCCAATCACCTTGTACAGTTAAATAAAACATTCCCTCTCTCTGCCTGGGACATAATGAGATAAGTTAAGGAATAACCCAATTATCTCCAGTGAACACATTTTCCCCAAAACCCAGAACACCCCTTTAACTTTAGGGTATCCTCAAAAATAACATATCACCTGATAGCCCCGATCTGGGAGACCAACATATTCAAATTTCACCCAGATCAGTT